>NC_069505.1:557303494-557469395 GCF_027579735.1 Bombina bombina
ACATATATACAGGGCTATTATTATTATATATACATACATATAATACAGGGCTTTTATTATTTTATACATACATAAATACAGGGCTTTATTATTTATATACATACATATAATACAGGGCTATTATTTTATATACATTATATATATAGGTGCTTTTATTATATACATACATATAATACAGGGCTATTTTATTATATACCTACATATAATACAGGTTATTATTATTATATACATACATATAATACAGGGCATTATTATTATATACATACATATAATACAGGGCTATTTTTATTTATACATACATATAATACAGGGCTATTTTATTATATACATACATATAATACAGGGCTATTATTATTATATACATACATATAATACAGGGCTATTTTTATTATATACATACATTATTATTATATACATACATATAATACAGGGCTATTATTATTATATACATACATATAATACAGGGCTATTGTTATTATATACATACATATAATACAGGGCTATTTTATCATATACATACATATAATACAGGGCTATTTTATTATATACATACATATAATACAGGGCTTTTTATTATATACATACATATAATACAGGGCTATTTTATTTATACATACATATAATACAGGGCTATTATTTTATACATACATATAATACAGGGCTATTATTATTTTATACATACATATAATACAGGGCTATTTTATTTATACATACATATAATACAGGGCTATTATATTATTATATACATACATATAATACAGGGCTATTTTATTATATACATACATATAATACAGGGCTATTATTATTATAATATATATATACATATAATACAGGGCTATTATTATTATTTTATACAACATATAATACAGGGCTATTATTATTATATACATACATATAATACAGGCTATTATTATTATTATATACATACATATAATACAGGGCTATTATTATTATTACATACATAAATACAGGGCTATTATTATTTATATACATACATATAATACAGGGCTATTATTATTATATACATACATATAATACAGGGCTATTTTATTATATACAACATATAATACAGGGCTATTTTATTATATACATACATAAATACAGGGCTATTTTATTATATACAAACATATAATACAGGGCTATTTTATTATATACATACATATAATACAGGGCTATTGTTTATATACATACATATAATACGGCTATGTTATTATATACATACATATAATACAGGGCTATTTTATTATATACCTACATATAATACAGGCTATTTTATTATATACATACATTGATACAGGGCTATTTTATTATATACATACATATGATACAGGGCTATTTTTTATAAATAAACATATAATACAGGGCTATTATTATTATATACATGCATAATATAGGGCTATTTATTATATACATACATATAATACAGGGCTATTTTATTATATACATACATATAATACAGGGCTATTTATTATATACATACATTATAATACAGGGCTATTATTATTATATACATACATATAATACAAGGCTATTTTATTAATACATACAAATACAGGGCTATTATTAAATATACATACATATAATACAGGGCTATTGTTATTATATACATACATATAATACAGGGCTATTTTATTATATACATACATAAAATACAGGGCTTTATTATTATATACATAACATATAATACAGGGCTATTGTTATTATATACATACATATAATACAGGGCTATTATTATTATATACATACATATATTACAGGGCTATTGTTATTATATTACATACATATAATACAGGGCTATTTATTATTATATACATACAAATAAAACAGGGCTGATTATTATTATATACATACATATAATACAGGGCTATTGTTATTATACATACATATAATACAGGGATATCCTTATTATATACATACATATAATACAGGGCTATTTTATTATATCATAATATAATACAGGGCTATTTTTATATACATACATATAATACAGGGCTATTATTATTATATACATACATACATATAATACAGGGCTATTGTTATTATATACATACATATAATACAGGCTATTTTATTATATACATACATATAATACAGGGCTATTATTATTATATACCATATAATACAGGGCTATTATATATTATATAATACATATAATACAGGGCTATTATTATTATATACATACATATAATACAGGGCTATTGTTATATATACATACATATAATAAAGTGCTATTATTATTATACACATACATATAATACAGGGCTATTGTTATTATATACATACATATAATACAGGGCTATTATTATTATATACATACATATAATACAGGGCTATTATTATTATATACATACATATAATACAGGGCTATTTATTATAATACAACATATAATACAGGGCTATTATTATTATATACATACATATAATACAGGGCTATTTTATTATATACATACATATAATACAGGGCTATTGTTATTTATATACAACTATAATACAGGGCTATTGTTATTATATACATACATATAATACAGGGCTATTATTATTATATACATACATATAATACAGGGCTATTTTATTATATACATACATATAATACAGGGCTATTATTATTATATACATACATATAATACAGGGCTATTTTATTATATACATACATATGATACAGGGCTATTGTAATTATATACATACATATAATACTGGGCTATTTTATTATATACATACATATAATACAGGGCTATTATTATTATATACATACATATAATACAGGGCTATTTTATTATATACATACATATAATACAGGGCTATTTTATTATATACATACATATAATAGGGCTATTTTATTATATACATACATATAATACAGGGCTAGTTATTATATTACATACATATAATACAGGGCTATGTTATTATATACATACATATAATACAGTGCTTTATTATTATACACATAATATAATACAGGGCTATTTTATTATATACATACATATAATACAGGGCTATTTTATTATATAATTCATATATATACAGGGCTATTTTTATATACATACATATAATACAGGGCTATTATTATTATATACATACATATAATACAGGGCTATTATTATTATATACATACATATAATACAGGGCTATTTTATTATATACATACATATAATACAGGCTATTTTATTATATACATACATATAATACAGGGCTATTTTATTATATACATACATATAATACAGGGCTATTGTTATTATATACATACATATAATACAGGGCTATTTTATTATATACATACATATAATAAAGTGCTATTATTATTATACACATACATATAATACAGGGCTATTGTTATTATATACATACATAATAATACAGGACTATTTTATTATATACATACATATAATACAGGCTATTTTATTTATCATACATATAATACAGGGCTATTGTTATTATATACATACATATAATACAGGGCTATTGTTATTATATACATACATATAATACAGGCTATTGTTATTATATACATACATATAATACAGGGCTATTGTTATATATATACATACATATAATACAGGGCTATATTATTATATACATACATATAATACAGGGCTATTATTATTATATACATACATATAATACAGGGCTATTATTATTATATACATACATATAATACAGGGCTATTATTATTATATACATACATATAATACAGGGCTATTATTATTATATACATACATATAATAAAGGGCTATTATTATTATATACATAATTAATACAGGGCTATTTATTATATACATACATATAATACAGGGCTATTTTATTATATACATACATATAATACAGGGCTATTATTATTATATACATACATATAATACAGGGCTATTGTTATTATATACATACATATAATACAGGGCTATTTTATTATATACATACATATAATACAGGGCTATTTTATTATATACATACATATAATACAGGGCTATTTTTTTTACACATACATAAATTACATGGCTATTTTATTATATACATACATATAATACAGGGTCTATTATTATTATATACATACATATAATACAGGGCTATTTTATTATATACATACATATAATACAGAGCTATTTTATTTATACATACATATAATACAGGGCTATTGTTATTATATACATACATATAATACAGGGCTATTATTATTATATACATACATATAATACAGGGCTATTGTTATTATATACATACATATAATACAGGGCTATTATTATTATATACATACATATAATACAGGGCTATTGTTTTATTTAATATATACATACATATAATCAGGGCTATTGTTTTATATACATACATATAATACAGGGCTATTATTAAATACATACATATAATACAGGGCTATTTTATTTTATACATACATATAATACAGGGCTGTTGTTATATATATACATATAATACAGGGCTATTTTATTATATACATACTATAATATAGGGCTATTGTTATTATATACATACATATAATACAGGGCTATTTATTATATACATACATATAATACAGGACTATTTTTATTATATACATACATATAATACAGGGCTATTTTTATTATATACATATATATAATACAGGGCTATTATTATTATATACACACATATACAGGCTATTTTAATTATATACATACATATAATACAGGGCTATTGTTATATTATATACATACATATAATCAGGGCTATTTTATTATATACATACATATATATACAGGGTTATTTTATTATATACATACTATAATACAGGGCTATTATTATTATATACATACATATAATACAGGGCTATTATTATTATATACATACATATAATACAGGGCTATTATTATTATATACATACATATAATACAGGGCTATTATTATTATATACATACATATAATACAGGCTATTATTATTATATACATACATATAATACAGGGCTATTTTATTATATACATACATAATACAGGGTTATTTTATTATATACATACATATAATACAGGGCTATTTTATTATATACATACATAATACAGGGCTATTGTTATTATATACATACATATAATAAAGGGCTATTTATTATTTATACATACATATAATACAGGGCTTTTTATTATATACATACATATAATACAGGGCTATTGTTATTATATACATACATATAATACAGGGCTATTTTTATTATATACATACATAATACAGGGCTATTATTATTATATACATACATATAATAACAGGGCTATTTTATTATATACATACATATAATAAAGTGCTATTATTATTATATACATACATATAATACAGGGCTATTTATTATATACATACATATAATACAGGGCTATTTTATTATATACATACATATGATACAGGGCTATTATTATATACATACATATTATACAGGGCTATTGTTATTATATACATACATATAATACAGGGCTATTTTATTATATACATACATTAATACAGGGCTATTTTATTATATACATACATATAATACAGGGCTATTGTTATTATATACATACATATAATACAGGGCTATTTTATTATATACATATAATACAGGGCTATTTTATTATATACATACATATAATACAGGCTATTATTATTTAACATACATATAATACAGGGCTGTTTTATTATATACATACATATAATACAGAGCTTTATTATTATACATACATATAATACAGGGCTATTATTATTATATACATACATATAATACAGGGCTATTTATTATATACATACATATAATACAGGGCTATATTTTTATATACATACATATAATACAGGGCTATTATTATTATATACATACATTAATACAGGGCTATATTATTATATACATACATATAATACAGGGCTATTTTATTATATACATACATATAATACAGGGCTATTTTATTAATACATACATATAATACAGGGCTATTTTATTATATACATACATATAATACAGGGCTATTTTATTATATACATACATATAATACAGGGCTATTATTATTATATACATACATATAATACAGGGCTATTTTATTATATACATACATATAATACAGGCTATTATTATTATATACATACATATAATACAGGGCTATTATTATTATACATACATATAATACAGGGCTGTTTTATTATATACATACATATAATACAGGGCTATTATTATTATATACATACATATAATACAGGGCTATTATTATTATATACATACATATAATACAGGGCTATATTATTATATACATACATATAATACAGGGCTATATTATTATATACATACATATAATACAGGACTATTTTATTATATACATACATATAATACAGGGCTATATTTATATACATACATATAATACAGGGCTATATTATTATATACATACATATAATACAGGACTATTTTATTATATACATACATATAATACAGGGCTATATTATTATATACATACATATAATACAGGACTATTTTATTATATACATACATATAATACAGGGCTATATTATTATATACATACATATAATACAGGGCTATATTATTATATACATACATATAATACAGGACTATTTTATTATATACATACATATAATACAGGGCTATTTTATTATATACATACATATAATACAGGACTATTTTATTATATACATACATATAATACAGGGCTATATTATTATATACATACATATAATACAGGGCTATTATTATTATATACATACATATAATACAGGGCTATTGTTATTATATACATACATATAATACAGGGCTATTATTATTATATACATACATATAATACAGGGCTATTGTTATTATATACATACATATAATACAGGGCTATTTTATTATATACATACATATAATACAGGGCTATTTTATTATATACATACATATAATACAGGGCTATTTTATTATATACATACATATAATACAGGGCTATTTTATTATATACATACATATAATACAGGGCTATTTTATTATACACATACATATAATACAGGGCTATTATTATTATATACATACATATAATACAGGGCTATTTTATTATATACATACATATAATACAGGGCTATTTTATTATATACATACATATAATAAAGTGCTATTATTATTTATACACATACATATAATACAGGGCTATTATTATTATATACATACATAATAATACAGGGCTATTGTTTATTATATACATACATATAATACAGGGCTATTATTATTATATACATACATATAATACAGGGCTATTGTTATTATATACATACATATAATACAGGGCTATTTTATTATATACATACATATAATACAGGGCTATTTTATTATACACTACATATAATACAGGGCTATTTTATTATATACATACATATAATACAGGGCTATATTATTATATACATACATATATACAGGGCTATTTTATTATATACATACATATAATACAGGGTTATATTATTATATACATACATATAATACAGGGCTATTTTATATATACATACATATAATACAGGGCTATTTTATTATATACATACATATAATACAGGGCTATTATTATTATATACATACATTAATACAGGGCTATTTTATTATATACATACATATAATACAGGGCTACTTTATTATATACATACATATAATACAGGGCTATTTTATTATATACATACATATAATACAGGACTATTTTATTATATACATACATATAATACAGGGCTATTATTATTATATACATACATATAATACAGGGCTATTTTATTATATACATACATATAATACAGGGCTATTGTTATTATACACATACATATACAGGGCTATTTTATTATATACATACATATAATACAGGGCTATTGTTATTATAACATACATATGATACAAGGCTATTATTATATACATACATATAATACAGGGCTATTTTATTATATACATACATATAATACAGGGCTATTTTATTATATACATACATATATACAGGGCTATTATTATATATACATACATATAATACAGGGCTATTTTATTATATACATACATATAATACAGGGCTATATATAATATACATACATATAATACAGGGCTATTTTATTATATACATAATATAATACAGGGCTATTATTATTATATACATACATATAATACAGGGCTATTTTATTATATACATACATATAATACAGGGCTATTGTTATTATATACATACATATAATACAGGGCTATTTTATTATATACATACATATAATACAGGGCTATTATTATTTATATACAATATAATACAGGGCTATATTATTATATACATACATATAATACAGGGCTATTTTATTATATACATACATATAATACAGGGCTATTGTTATTATATACATACATATAATACAGGGCTATATTATTATATACATACATATAATACAGGCTATTTTATTATATACATACATATAATACAGGGCTATTTTATTATATACATACATATAATACAGGACTATTGTTATTATATACATACATATAATACAGGGCTATTATTTTATATACATACATATAATACAGGGCTATTGTTATTATATACATACATATAATAAGGGCTATTTTATTATATACATACATATAATACAGGGCTATTGTTATTATATACATACATATAATACAGGGCTATTTTATTATATACATACATATACAACAGGGCAGTTTTATTATATACATACATACAATACAGGGCTATTATTATTATATACATACATATAATACAGGGGCTATTTATTATATACATACATATAATACAGGGCTATTTTATTATATACATACATATAATACAGGGGCTATTATTATATTACATACATATAATACAGGGCTATTATTATTATATACATACATATAATACAGGGCTATTTTATTATATACATACATATAATACAGGGCTATTTTATTATATACATACATATAATACAGGGCTATTTTATTATATACATACATATAATACAGGGCTATTTTATTATATACATACATATAATACAGGGCTATTTTATTATATACATACATATAATACAGGGCTATTTATTAGTATACATACGTATAATACAGGGCTATTTTATTATATACATACATATAATACAGGGCTATTTTATTATAAACATACATATAATACAGGGCTATTTTATTATATACATACATATAATACAGGGCTATTTTATTATAAACATACATATAATACAGGGCTATTTTATTATATACCATACATATAATACAGGGCTATTGTTATTATATACATACATATAATACAGGGCATATTGGTTATTATATACATACATATAATACAGGGGCTATTTTATTATATACATACATATAATACAGGGGCTAGTGATTCTTATCATACATACAATGAGTACAGGGCTATTTTATATATACATACATATAATACAGGGGTCTATTATGTTAAGTATATCATTACATATAATACACAGGGCTAGGTTATATATACATACAAACATACAGGGCTATATTGTTGATTATATACATACAATAATACAGTGCTATTTTTATTATATCACATACATATATGATACAGTGGCTATTTTATTTATAGACATACATATAATACAGGGCTATTTTATATATACATACATATAATACAGGGCTATTTTATTATATACATACATATAATACGGCTATTTTATTATACACATACATATAATACAGGGCTGTTTATTATATACATACATATAATACAGGGCTTATTATTATATACATACATATAATACAGGGTTATTTTATTATATACATACATATTAATACAGGGCTTTTTATTAATACATACATATAATACAGGGCTATTTTTATTATATACATACATAATAAACAGGGCTATTATTATTATATACATACATATAAATACAGGGCTATTTTATTATATACATACATATAATACAGGGCTATTTTTATTATATACATACATATAATACAGGGCTATTTTATTATATACATACATATAATACTGGGCTATTTTATTATATACATACATAAATACAGGGCTATTTTATTATATACATACATATAATACAGGGCTATTATTATTATTTACATACATATAATACAGGGCTATTATTATTATATACATACATATAATACAGGGCTATTTTATTATATACATACATATAATACAGGGCTATTTTATTAATACATACATATAATACAGGCTATTATTATTATATACATACATATACAGGGCTATTATTATTCTATACATACATATAATACAGGGCTATTGTTATTATATACATACATATAATACAGGGATTATGTTATTATACATACATATAATACAGGGCTATTATTATTATATACATACATATAATACAGGGCTATTATTATTTATTACATACATATAATACAGGCTATTATTATTATATACATACATATAATACAGGGCTATTATTATTATATACATACATATAATACAGAGCTATTATTATTATATACATACATATAATACTGGGCTATTTTATTATATACATACATATAATACTGGGCTATTTTATTATATACATACATATAATACAGGGCTATTTTATTATATACATACATATAATACAGGGCTATTGTTATTATATACATACATATAATACAGGGCTATTTTATTATATACATACATATAATACAGGGCTATTTTATTATATACATACATATAATACATGGCTATTATTATTATATACATACATATAATACATGGCTATTATTATTATATACATACATATAATACATGGCTATTTTATTATATACATACATATAATACAGGGCTATTTTATTATATACATACATATAATACATGGCTATTTTATTATATACATACATATAATACAGGGCTATTTTATTATATACATACATATAATACAGGGCTATTTTATTATATACATACATATAATACATGGCTATTATTATTATATACATACATATAATACATGGCTATTATTATTATATACATACATAATACATGGCTATTTTATTATATACATACATATAATACAGGGCTATTTTATTATACACATACATATAATACAGGGCTGTTTTATTATATACATACATATAATACAGAGCTATTGTTATTATATACATACATATAATAAAGTGCTATTATAATATAATACATACCATATAATACAGATAGGTATTTTATAATATACATACATATAAATACAGGGCTAATATTATTATATACATACATATAATAGCAGAGCTATTTTTATTATTATATACATACATATAATACAGGGTATTGTTATTATATACTACATATAATACAGGGCTATTTTATTATACACCTACAGTATAATACAGGGCTGTTTTATTATATACATACATATAATACAGAGCTATTGTTATTATATACATACATATAATAAAGTGCTATTATTATTACTATACATACAGTATAATACAATGGATATTATTAATTATATACATACATATAATACAGGGCTATTTTATTATATACATACATATAATACCAGATGCTATTTTATTATATACATACATATATACAGGAGGCTATTGTTATTATATACATACAGTATAATACAGGGCTATTTTATTATATACATACTATATAAATACAGGGCTATATGTATATATACATACATATAATACAGGGATATTGTTTATATACACATACATATAATACAGGGCTATTTTATTATATACATACATATAATACAGGGCTATTTTATTATATACATACATATAATACAGGGCTATTATTATTATATACATACATATAATACAGGGCTATTTTATTATATACATACATATAATACAGGGCTATTATTATTATATACATACATATAATACAGGGCTATTATTATTATATACATACATATAATACAGGGCTATTATTATTATATACATACATATAATACAGGGCTATTATTATTATATACATACATAAAATACAGGGCTATTATTATTATATACATAAATATAATACAGGGCTATTATTATTATATACATACATATAATACAGGGCTATTATTATTATATACATACATATAATACAGGGCTATTATTATTATATACATACATATAATACAGGCTATTATTATTATATACATATATATAATATAGGGCTATTTTATTATATACATACATATAATACAGGGCTATTTTATTATACCTACATAATACAGGGCTATTATTATTATATACATACATATAATACAGGCTATTATTATTATATACATACATATAATACAGGGCTATTTTATATACATACATATAATACAGGGCTATTTTATTATATACATACATAAATACAGGGCTATTATTATTATATACATACATATAATACAGGGCTATTTTATTATATACATACATATAATACAGGGCTATTTTATTATATACATACATATAATACAGGGCTATTATTATTATATACATACATATAATACAGGGCTATTTTATTATATACATACATATAATACAGGGCTATTTTATTATATACATACATATAATACAGGGCTATTTTATTATATAAATACATATAAACAGGGCTATTTTATTATATACATACATATAATACAGGGCTATTTTATTATATACATACATATAATACAGGGCTATTTTATTATATACATACATATAATACAGGGCTATTTTATATATACATACATATAATACAGGGCTATTTTATATTATATACATACATATAATACAGGGCTATTATTATTATTATATACATACATATAATACAGGGCTATTTTATTATATACATACATATAATACAGGGCTATTATTATTATAATATATATATACATATAATACAGGGCTATTATTATTATTATATACATACATATAATACAGGGCTATTATTATTATATACATACATATAATACAGGGCTATTATTATTATTATATACATACATATAATACAGGGCTATTATTATTATATACATACATATAATACAGGCTATTATTATTATTATATACATACATATAATACAGGGCTATTATTATATACATACATATAATACAGGCTATTATTATATACATACATATAATACAGGTATATTTTATTATATACATACATATAATACAGGGCTATTTTATTATATACATACATATAATACAGGGCTATTTTATTATATACATACATATAATACAGGGCTATTTTATTATATACATACATATAATACAGGGCTATTTTATTATATACATACATATAATACAGGGCTATTTTATTATATACATACATATATACAGGGCTATTTATTATATACATACAGTATAATACAGGGCTATTTTATTATATACATACATAATAATACAGGGCTATTTTATTATATACATACATATAATACAGGGCTATTTTATTATATACATACATATAAATACAGGGCTATTATATTATATACATACATATAATACAGGGCTATTATTATTATATACATACATATAATACAGGGCTATTTTCATTATATACATACATATAATACAGGGCTATTATTTATTATATACATACATATAATACAGGCTATTATTATTATATACATACATATAATACAGGGCTATTATTATTATATACATACATATAATACAGGGCTATTTTATTATATACATACATATAATACAGGGCTATTATTATTATATACATACATATAATACATGGCTATTTTATTATATACATACATATAATACAGGGCTATTTTATTATATACATACATATAATACAGGGCTATTATTATTATATACATACATATTAATACAGGGCTATTGTTATTATATACATACATATAATACAGGGCTATTTTTATTATATACATACATATAATACAGGGCTATTTTATTATATACATACATATAATACAGGGCTATTAGTTATTATATACATACATATAATACAGGGCTATTATTATTATATACATACATATAATACAGGGTATTCTTATTATATACATACATATAATACAGGGCTATTTTATTATATACATACATATAATACAGGGCTATTTTATTATATACATACATATAATACAGGGCTTATTATTATTATATACATACATATAATACAGGCTATTTTATTATATACATACATATAATACAGGGCTATTATATTAATATACATACATATAATACAGGGCTATTATTATTATATACATACATATAATACAGGGCTATTTATTATTATATACATACATATAATACAGGGCTATTATTATTATATACATACATATAATACAGGGCTATTTATTATTATATACATACATATAATACAGGGCTATTATATTATATACATACATATATACAGGGCTATTTTTATTATATACATACAATAATACAGGGCTATTATTATTATATACATACATATAATACAGGGCTATTATTATTATATACATACATATAATACAGGGCTAATTATTATTATATACATACATATAATACAGGGCTATTATTATTATATACATACATATAATACAGGGCTATTTTATTATATACATACATATAATACAGGCTATTTTATTATATACATACATATAATACAGGGCTATTTTATTATATACATCAATATAATACAGGGCTATTTTATTATATACATACATATCAATACAGGCTATTTTATTATATACATACATATAATACAGGGCTATTATTATTATATACATACATATAATACTGGGCTATTCTTATTATATACATACATATAATACAGGCTATTTTATTATATACATACATATAATACAGGGCTATTTTATTATATACATACATATAATACAGGGCTATTTTATTATATACATACATATAATACAGGGCTATTTTATTATATACATACATATACTACAGGGCTATTTTATTATATACATACATATAATACAGGGCTATTATTATTATATAACATACATATAATACAGGGCTATTTTATTATATACATACATATAATACAGGGCTATATTTTATTATATACATACCTATAATACAGGGCTATTTTATTATATACATACATATAATACAGGGTATTTTATTATATAACATACATATAATACAGGGCTATTATTATTTATATACATACATATAATACAGGGCTATTATTATTATATACATACATATAATACAGGGCTATTTTATTATTATATACATACATATAATAGCAGGGCTATTTTATTATATACATACATAAAACAGGCTATTATTATTATATACATACATATAATACAGGGCTATTTTTATTATATACATACATATAATACAGGGCCCCTATTATATTATATAAATACATATAATACAGGGCTAATTTTATTATATACATACATATAATACAGGGCTATTTTATTAATATATCATACATATAATACAGGCTATTTTACTTATATACATACTATAATACAGGGGCTATTAATTATTATATACATACATATAATACAGGGCTATTATTTTATTATATACATACATATACTACAGGGCTATATTATTATATACTATACATATAATACAGGGCTATTATTATTATATACATACATATAATACAGGGCTATTTTATTATATACATACATATAATACAGGGCTATTTTTATTATATACATACATATAATACAGGGGCTATATTCATTATATACATACATATAATACAGGGCTATTGTTATTATATACATACATATAATACAGGGCTATTTTATTATATACATACATATAATACAGGGCTATTATATTATATACATACATATAATACAGGGCTATTTTGATTATATAAATACATATGCAATATCCAGGGGCTATTTTATCTATATACATACATATAATACACGGGCTATTTTAATATATAACTATCATCTAATATCAGGGCTATTATTATTATATACATGCATATAATACTAGGGCTCTTATTATTATATACATACATATAATACAGGGCTATTTTATTATATACATAATATAATACGAGGGCTATTATTATTATATACATACATATAATACCGGGCTATTATTATTATATACATACATATAAACAAGGCTATTTTATTATATACACTACATAAATACAGGGCTATATTATTATATACATACATATAATACAGGGCTATTGTCTATTATATCCATACATATAATACAGGGCTATGTTTTATTATATACATACATAAAATACAGGGCTATTCTTATTATATACATACATATAATACAGGGCTATTTTATTATATACATACCATATAATACAGGGCTATTTTATTATATACATACATATAATACAGAGGCTATTTTATTATATACCATACTATATTACAGTCTATTTATTAATACATACATATAATACAGGGCTATTATTATTAGATACCACTACATAAAATACAGGGCTATTGTTATTATATACATACATATTAATACAGGGCTATTGTTATTATATACATACATATAATACAGGGCTATATTATTATATACATACATATAATACAAGGCTATTATTATTATATACATACATATAATACAGGGCTATTATATTTAATATACCATACATATAATACAGGGCTATTTTTATTATATACATACATAGAATACAGGGCTATTATTATTAGATACTATACATATAATTACAGGGCTATTTTATTATATACATACATATAATACAGGGCTATTATATTATATACATACATATATACTACAGGGCTATTTTATTATATACATACATTATAATACAGGGCTATTTTTATTATATACATACATATAATACAGGGCTATTTTATTATATACATACATATAATACAGGGCTATTTTGTATATTATACATACATATAATACAGGGCTATTATTATTATATACATACATATAATACAGGGCTATTTATTATTATATACATACATATAATACAGGGCTATTTTTATTATATACATAAATATAATACAGGGGTATTTTATTATATACATACATATAATACAGGGCTATTTATTATTATATCATACATATAATACAGGGCTATTTTATTATATACATACATATAATACAGGGCTATTTTATTAATATACATACATATAATACAGGGCTATTGTTATTATATACATACATATAATACAGGGCTATTATTATTATATACATACATATAATACAGGGCTATTTTATTATATACATACATATAATACAGGGCTATTATTATTATATACATACATATAATACAGGGCTATTTTATTATATACATACATATGATACAGGGCTATTGTTATTATAAACACATCCAATATAATACAGAGGCCTATTTATTATATACATACATATATAACAGGGCTATTAATTATTATATACATACAAATAATACAGGGCTTATTATTATATATTACATACATATTAATACAGGGCTATTATTATTATATACATACATATAATACAGGGCTATTTTTATTATATACATACATATAATAAGGGCTATTATTATTATATCACATACAGTATAATACAGGGCTATTTTTAGTATATTACATACATATAATACAGGGCTATTATTATTTATACATACTTACATTAATAACAGGGCTATTTTATTATATACATACATATAATACAGGGCTATTTTATTATATACATACATATAATACAGGCTTATTTTATTATATACATACATATAATACAGGGCTATTTTATTATATACATACATATAATACAGGGGCTATTGTAATTATATACATACATATAATACAGGGCTATATTATTATATACATACATATAATACAGGGCTATTATTTATTATATACATACATATAATACAGGCTATTTTATATATACATTCATATAATACAGGGCTATTTATTATATACATACATATAATACAGGGCTATTATTATTATATACATACATAAATACAGGGCTATTATTATTAATACATACATATATACAGGGCTATTTTATTATATACATACATATAATACAGGGCTATTTTATTATATACATACATATAATACAGGGCTATTTTATTATATACATACATATGATACAGGGCTATTGTTATTATATACATACATATAATACAGGGCTATTTTATTATATACATACATATAATAAAGGCTATTATTATTATACACATACATATTACAGGCTATTTTATTATATACATACATAATACAGGACTATTTTATTATATACATACATATAATACAGGGCTATTTTATTATACCATACATATAATACAGGGCTATTGTTATTATATACATACATATAATACAGGGCTATTGTTATTATATACATACATATAATAAAGGGCTATTGTTATTATATACATACATATAATACAGGGCTAGTGTTATTAATTACATACATATAATACCAGGGCTATTATTATTATATACATACATATAATACAGGGCTATTATTATTATATACATACATATAATACAGGGCTATATTATTATATACCATACATATAATACAGGGTACTTATTTATTATATACATACATATAATACAGGGCTATTATTTTATAATACACTACATATAATAAAGGGCTATTATTACTTATATACATACATATAATACAGGCTATTGTATTATATACATACATATAATACAGGGCTACTTTTATTATATACATACATATAATACAGGGCTATTATTATTATATACATACAATAAATACAGGGCCTATTGTATCTATATACATACATATAATACAGGGCCTAATTATATTATATACATACATATAATACAGGGCTATTTTACTTATATACATACATATAATACGAGGGCTATTTTATTATACACATACATATAATACATGGCTATTTTATTATATACATACATATAATACAGGGCTATTATTATTATATACATACATATAATACAGGGCCTATTTTATCTATATAATACATATAATACAGAGCTATTTTATTATATACATACATATAATACAGGGCTATTGTTATTATATACATACACTATAATACAGGGCTTATTATTATTATATACATACATATAATATACAGGGCTATTGTTACCTTATATACATACATATAATACAGGGCTATTATTATTATATACATACATATAATACAGGGCTATTGTTATTAATTATATACATACATATAATACAGGGCCTATTGTTATTATATACATACATTCTAATACAGGGCTATTTCTATTAAATACATACATATAATAACAGGGCTATTTTATTTTATATACATACATATAATACAGGGCTGTTGTTACTATATATATACATATAATACAGGGCTATTTTATTATATACATACATATAATATAGGGCTATTGTTATTATATACATACATATAATACAGGGCTATTTTATTATATACATACATATAATACAGGCTATTTTTATTATATACATACATATAATACAGGGCTATTATTATTATATACATACATATAATACAGGGCTATTATATTAATTATATACACACATATAATACAGGGCTATTTTATTATATACATACATATAATACAGGGCTATTGTTATTATATACATACATATAATACAGGGCTATTTTATTATATACATACATATAATACAGGGCTTTTTTTATTATATACATACATATAATACAGGGCTATTATTATTATATACATACATATAATACAGGGCTATTATTATTATATACATACATATAATACAGGGCTATTATTATTATATACATACATATAATACAGGGCTATTATTATTATATACATACATATAATACAGGGCTATTATTATTATATACATACATATAATACAGGGCTATTTTATTATATACATTACATATAAATACAGGGTCTATTTTATTATATACATACATATAATACAGGGCTATTTTATTATATACATACATATACTACAGGGCTATTGTTATTATATACATACATATAATTAAAGGCTATTATTATATATACATACATATAATACAGGGCTATTTTATTATATACATACATATAATACAGGGCTATTGTTATTATATACATTACATATAATACAGGGCTATTTTTATTATATAACATACATTATAATACAGGGCTATTATTATTATTATAATACATATATACAGGGCTATTTTATTATATACATACATATAATAAAGTGCTACTTATTATTATATACATACATATAATACAGGGATATTTTATTATATAATACATACTAATACAGGGCTATTTTAATATATACATACATATGATACTGGGCTAATATTATTATATACAACATATAAATACAGGGCTATTGTCTATTATATAACATACATATAATACAGGGCTATTTTATTATATACATACCATATAATACTGGGCATATTTTATATGATACATACATATAATAACAGGGCTATTGTTATTATATACATACATATAATACAGGGCTATTTTATTATATACATATAATACAGGGCTATTTTATTATATACATACATATAATACAGGGCTATTATTATTATATACATACATATAATACAGGGCTGTTTTATTATATACATACATATAATACAGAGCTATTTTATTATATACATACATATAATACAGGGCTATTATTATTATATACATACATATAATACAGGGCTATATTATTATATACATACATATAATACAGGGCTATATTATTATATACATACATATAATACAGGGCTATTATTATTATATACATACATATAATACTGGGGCTATATTATTATATACATACATATAATACAGGGCTATTATTATTATATACATACATATAATACAGGGCTATTTTATTATATACATACATATAATACAGGGCTATTTTATTATATACATACATATAATACAGGGCTATTTTATTATATACATACATATAATACAGGGCTATTATTATTATATACATACATATAATACAGGGCTATTTTATTATATACATACATATAATACAGGGCTATTATTATTATATACATACATATAATACAGGGCTATTATTATTATATACATACATATAATACAGGGCTGTTTTATTATATACATACATATAATACAGGGCTATTATTATTATATACATACATATAATACAGGGCTATTATTATTATATACATACATATAATACAGGGCTATATTATTATATACATACATATAATACAGGGCTATATTATATATATACATACATATAATACAGGGCTATTTTATTATATACAATACATATAATACAGGGCTATTTTATTATATACATACATATAATACAGGGCTATTTTATTATATACATACATATAATACAGGGCTATTTTATTATATACATACATATAATACAGGGCTATTTTATTATATACATACATATAATACAGGGATATTTTATTATATACATACATATAATACAGGGCTATTTTATTATATACATACATATAATACAGGGCTATATTATTATATACATACATATAATACAGGGACTATTTTATTATTATATACATACATATAATACAGGGCTATTTTATTATATACATACATATAATACAGGACTATTTTATTATATACATACATATAATACAGGGCTATATTATTATATACATACATATAATACAGGGCTATTATTATTATATACATACATATAATACAGGGCTATTGTTATTATATACATACATATAATACAGGGCTATTATTATTATATACATACATATAATACAGGGCTATTGTTATTATATACATACATATAATACAGGGCTATTTTATTATATACATACATATAATACAGGGCTATTTTATTATATACATACATATAATACAGGGCTATTTTATTATATACATACATATAATACAGGGCTATTTTATTATATACATACATATAATACAGGGCTATTTTATTATACACATACATATAATACAGGGCTATTATTATTATATACATACATATAATACAGGGCTATTTTATTATATACATACATATAATACAGGGCTATTTTATTATATACATACATATAATAAAGTGCTATTATTATTATACACATACATATAATACAGGGCTATTATTATTATATACATACATATAATACAGGGCTATTGTTATTATATACATACATATAATACAGGGCTATTATTATTATATACATACATATAATACAGGGCTATTGTTATTATATACATACATATAATACAGGGCTATTTTATTATATACATACATATAATACAGGGCTATTTTATTATACACATACATATAATACAGGGCTATTTTATTATATACATACATATAATACAGGGCTATATTATTATATACATACATATAATACAGGGCTATTTTATTATATACATACATATAATACAGGGTTATATTATTATATACATACATATAATACAGGGCTATTTTAATATATACATACATATAATACAGGGCTATTTTATTATATACATACATATAATACAGGGCTATTATTATTATATACATACATATAATACAGGGCTATTGTTATTATATACATACATATAATACAGGGCTACTTTATTATATACATACATATAATACAGGGCTATTTTATTATATACATACATATAATACAGGACTATTTTATTATATACATACATATAATACAGGGCTATTATTATTATATACATACATATAATACAGGGCTATTTTATTATATACATACATATAATACAGGGCTATTGTTATTATACACATACATATAATACAGGGCTATTTTATTATATACATACATATAATACAGGGCTATTGTTATTATATACATACATATGATACAAGGCTATTATTATATACATACATATAATACAGGGCTATTTTATTATATACATACATATAATACAGGGCTATTTTATTATATACATACATATAATACAGGGCTATTATTATTATATACATACATATAATACAGGGCTATTTTATTATATACATACATATAATACAAGGCTATATTATAATATACATACATATAATACAGGGCTATTTTATTATATACATACATATAATACAGGGCTATTATTATTATATACATACATATAATACAGGGCTATTTTATTATATACATACATATAATACAGGGCTATTGTTATTATATACATACATATAATACAGGGCTATTTTATTATATACATACATATAATACAGGGCTATTGTTATTATATACATACATATAATACAGGGCTATATTATTATATACATACATATAATACAGGGCTATTTTATTATATACATACATATAATACAGGGCTATTGTTATTATATACATACATATAATACAGGGCTATATTATTATATACATACATATAATACAGGGCTATTTTTATTATATACATACATATAATACAGGGCTATTTTATTATATACATACATATAATACAGGACTATTGTTATTATATACATACATATAATACAGGGCTATTATTATTATATACATACATATAATACAGGGCTATTGTTATTATATACATACATATAATACAGGGCTATTATTATTATATACATACATAAATACAGGGCTATTTTATTATATACATACATTATAATACAGGGCTATTGTTATTATATACATACATATAATTACAGGGATATTTTATATATACATACATATAATACAGGGCTATTTTATTATATACATACATATAATACAGGGACTATTGTTATTATATACATACATATAATACAGGGCTATTTTATTATATAACATACATATAATACAGGGCCTATTTTATTATATACATACATATAATACAGGGCTATTTTTATTATATACATTCATATAATACAGGGCTATTTTATTATATACATACATATAATTACAGGGCTATTTTATTATATACATACATATAATACAGGGCTATTTTATTATATACATACATATAATACAGGGCTATTTTTATTATATACATACATATAATACAGGGCTATTTTATTATATACATACATATAATACAGGGCTATTTTATTATATACATACGTATAATACAGGGCTATTTTATTATATACATAAATATAATACAGGGCTATTTTATTATATACATACATATAATACAGGGCTATTTTATTATATACATACATATAATACAGGGCTATTTTATTATATACATACATATAATACAGGGCTATTGTTATTATATACATACATATAATACAGGGCTATTGTTATTATATACATACATATAATACAGGGCTATTGTTATTATATACATACATATAATACAGGGCTATTGTTATTATATACATACATATAATACAGGGCTATTATTATTATATACATACATATAATACAGG
This sequence comes from Bombina bombina, assembly GCF_027579735.1. Taxonomy (NCBI): domain Eukaryota; kingdom Metazoa; phylum Chordata; class Amphibia; order Anura; family Bombinatoridae; genus Bombina; species Bombina bombina. The sequence continues at coordinate 557,327,578 of NC_069505.1, forward strand.
GCTATTATTATTATATACATACATCTAATACAGGGCTATTTTATTATATACATACATATAATACAGGACTATTTTATTATATACATACATATAATACAGGGCTATTTTATTATATACATACGTATAATACAGGGCTATTTTATTATATACATACATATAATACAGGGCTATTTTATTATATACATACATATAATACAGGGCTATTTTATTATATACATACATATAATACAGGGCTATTTTATTATATACATACGTATAATACAGGGCTATTTTATTATATACATACATATAATACAGGGCTATTTTATTATACACATACATATAATACAGGGCTGTTTTATTATATACATACATATAATACAGGGCTATTATTATTATATACATACATATAATACAGGGTTATTTTATTATATACATACATATAATACAGGGCTGTTTTATTATATACATACATATAATACAGGGCTATTTTTATTATATACATACATATAATACAGGGCTATTATTATTATATACATACATATAATACAGGGCTATTTTATTATATACATACATATAATACAGGGCTATTTTATTATATACATACATATAATACAGGGCTATTTTATTATATACATACATATAATACAGGGCTATTTTATTATATACATACATATAATACAGGGCTATTTTATTATATACATACATATAATACAGGGCTATTATTATTATATACATACATATAATACAGGGCTATTATTATTATATACATACATATAATACAGGGCTATTTTATTATATACATACATATAATACAGGGCTCTTTTAGAGTTATATATGACCTTACATATAATACAGGGCTATTGATTATTATATACATACATATAAAACAGGGGCTATTATTATTCTATAGCATACATATAATACAGGGCTATTGTGTATTATATACATGACATATAATACAGGGATATGGTTATTATATACATACATATAATACAGGGCTATTATATTATAATACCTTACATATAATACAGGGCTATTATTATTATATACATACATATATTACAGGGCTATTGATTATTATATACATACATATAATACAGGGCTATTATTATTATAGTACATACATATAATACAGAGCTATTATTATTATATACATACTTATAATACTGGGCTATTTTATTATATACATACATACTAATACTGGGCTATTTTATGTATATACATACATATAAATACAGGGCTATTTTAGTGATATACATGACATATAATACAGGGCTATTGTTATTATATACATACATATAATACAGGGCTATTTTAATTATATACATACAATAAAACAGACTTATTTTATTTATATATACATACATATAATACATGGCCTATTATTTATTATATACATACATATAATACATGGCTATTATTATTATATACATACATATAATACATGGCTATTTTATTTATATACATACATATAATACAGGGCTATTTATTATATACATACATATAATACATGGTCTATTTTATTATATACATACATATAATACAGGGCTATTTTATTATATACATACATATAATACAGGGCTATTTTATTATATACATACATATAATACATGGCTATTATTATTATATACATACATATAATACATGGCTATTATTATTATATACATACATATAATACATGGCTATTTTATTATATACATACATATAATACAGGGCTATTTTATTATACACATACATATAATACAGGGCTGTTTTATTATATACATACATATAATACAGAGCTATTGTTATTATATACATGACATATATATAAGTGCTATTATTATTATATACATACATAATAAATACATGGATATTATTATATACTTACATATAATACAGGGGCTATTTTATTATATACATACATATAATACAGAGCTATTTTATTAATACATACATATAATACAGGGCTAGTTGTTATTATATACATTACATATAATACAGGGCTATTTTATTATACACATACATATAATACAGGGCTGTTTTATTATATACATACATATAATACAGAGCTATTTGTTATTATAGACATACATATAGATAAAGTGCTATTATTATTATATACATACAGTATAATACATGGATTGTTTATTATATACATACATATAAATACAGGGCTATTTTATTATATACATACATATAATACAGAGCGATTTTATTATATACATACATATAATACAGGGCTATTGTTATTATATACATACATATAATACAGGGGCTATTTTATTATATACATACATATAATACAGGGCTATTTTATTATATAGCATACATATAATACAGGGAGATTGTTATTATATATCATACATTTCAATACAGGGCTATTTTATTATATACATACATATAATACAGGGCTATTTTATTATATACATACATATAATACAGGGCTATTTTATTATATACATACATATAATACAGGGCTATTTTATTATATACATACATATAATACAGGGCTATTATTATTATATACATACATATAATACAGGGCTATTATTATTATATACATACATATAATACAGGGCTATTATTATTATATACATACATATAATACAGGGCTATTATTATTATATACATACATATAATACAGGGCTATTATTATTATATACATACATATAATACAGGGCTATTATTATTATATACATACATATAATACAGGGCTATTATTATTATATACATACATATAATACAGGGCTATTATTATTATATACATACATATAATACAGGGCTATTATTATTATATACATATATATAATATAGGGCTATTTTATTATATACATACATATAATACAGGGCTATTTTATTATATACCTACATATAATACAGGGCTATTATTATTATATACATACATATAATACAGGGCTATTATTATTATATACATACATATAATACAGGGCTATTTTATTATATACATACATATAATACAGGGCTATTATTATTATATACATACATATAATACAGGGCTATTATTATTATATACATACATATAATACAGGGCTATTTTATTATATACATACATATAATACAGGGCTATTTTATTATATACATACATATAATACAGGGCTATTATTATTATATACATACATATAATACAGGGCTATTTTATTATATACATACATATAATACAGGGCTATTTTATTATATACATACATATAATACAGGGCTATTATTATTATATACATACATATAATACAGGGCTATTTTATTATATACATACATATAATACAGGGCTATTTTATTATATACATACATATAATACAGGGCTATTTTTATTATATACATACATATAATACAGGGCTATTTTATTATATACATACATATAATACAGGGCTATTTTATTATATACATACATATAATACAGGGCTATTATTATTATATACATACATATAATACAGGGCTATTTTATTATATACATACATATAATACAGGGCTATTATTATTATATACATACATATAATACAGGGCTATTATTATTATTATATACATACATATAATACAGGGCTATTATTATTATATACATACATATAATACAGGGCTATTATTATTATTATATACATACATATAATACAGGGCTATTATTATTATATACATACATATAATACAGGGCTATTATTATTATTATATACATACATATAATACAGGGCTATTATTATTATATACATACATATAATACAGGGCTATTTTATTATATACATACATATAATACAGGGCTATTTTATTATATACATACATATAATACAGGGCTATTTTATTATATACATACATATAATACAGGGCTATTTTATTATATACAAACATATAATACAGGGCTATTTTATTATATACATACATATAATACAGGGCTATTTTATTATATACATACATATAATACAGGGCTATTTTATTATATACATACATATAATACAGGGCTATTTTATTATATACATACATATAATACAGGGCTATTTTATTATATACATACATATAATACAGGGCTATTGTTATTATATACATACATATAATACAGGGCTATGTTATTATATACATACATATAATACAGGGCTATTTTATTATATACCTACATATAATACAGGGCTATTTTATTATATACATACATATAATACAGAGCTATTTTATTATATACATACATATAATACAGGGCTATTGTTATTATATACATACATATAATACAGGGCTATTTTATTATACACATACATATAATACAGGGCTGTTTTATTATATACATACATATAATACAGAGCTATTGTTATTATATACATACATATAATAAAGTGCTATTATTATTATATACATACATATAATACATGGATATTTTATTATATACATACATATAATACAGGGCTATTTTATTATATACATACATATAATACAGAGCTATTTTATTATATACATACATATAATACAGGGCTATTGTTATTATATACATACATATAATACAGGGCTATTTTATTATATACATACATATAATACAGGGCTATTTTATTATATACATACATATAATACAGGGATATTGTTATTATATACATACATATAATACAGGGCTATTTTATTATATACATACATATAATACAGGGCTATTTTATTATATACATACATATAATACAGGGCTATTTTATTATATACATACATATAATACAGGGCTATTTTATTATATACATACATATAATACAGGGCTATTATTATTATATACATACATATAATACAGGGCTATTATTATTATATACATACATATAATACAGGGCTATTATTATTATATACATACATATAATACAGGGCTATTATTATTATATACATACATATAATACAGGGCTATTATTATTATATACATACATATAATACAGGGCTATTATTATTATATACATACATATAATACAGGGCTATTATTATTATATACATACATATAATACAGGGCTATTATTATTATATACATACATATAATACAGGGCTATTATTATTATATACATATATATAATATAGGGCTATTTTATTATATACATACATATAATACAGGGCTATTTTATTATATACCTACATATAATACAGGGCTATTATTATTATATACATACATATAATACAGGGCTATTATTATTATATACATACATATAATACAGGGCTATTTTATTATATACATACATATAATACAGGGCTATTTTATTATATACATACATATAATACAGGGCTATTATTATTATATACATACATATAATGACTAGGGCTATATTTATTATATACATACATATAAAACAGGGCTATTTTATTATATACATACATATAATACAGGGCTATTATTATTATATTACATACTATATAATACAGGGGCTATTTTATTATATACATACATATAATACAGGGCTATTTTATTATATACATACATATAATACAGGGCTATTTTATTATATAAATACATATAATACAGGGCTATTTTATTATATACATACATATAATACAGGGCTATTTTATTATATACATACATATAATACAGGGCTATTTTATTATATACATACATATAATACAGGGCTATTTTATTATATACATACATATAATACAGGGCTATTTTATTATATACATACATATAATACAGGGCTATTATTATTATTATATACATACATATAATACAGGGCTATTTTATTATATACATACATATAATACAGGGCTATTATTATTATAATATATATATACATATAATACAGGGCTATTATTATTATTATATACATACATATAATACAGGGCTATTATTATTATATACATACATATAATACAGGGCTATTATTATTATTATATACATACATATAATACAGGGCTATTATTATTATATACATACATATAATACAGGCTATTATTATTATTATATACATACATATAATACAGGGCTATTATTATTATATAGCATACATATATTACAGGGCTATTATTTTATTATATCATACATATAATACAGGGATATTATTTTTATATACATACATATAATACAGGGCTATTATTATTATATATCATACATATAATACACGGGCTATTATTAGTATTAGTACATACATATAATACAGAGGGCTATTGTTATTATATAGCATACATATAATACAGGGCTATTTTATTATATATACATACATATAATACAGGGCATTTTATTATATACATACATATAATACAGGGCCTATTTTATTATATACAATACATATAATACAGGGCTATTTTTATTTTATACATACATATAATACAGGGGCTATTTTATTATATACATACATATAATACAGGGCTATTTTATTATATACATACATATAATACAGGGCTATTTTATTTTATACCTACCATATAATACAGGCTATTTTTTATATACCATACATATAATACAGGGCTATTTCTATATATACATACATATATACAGGGCTATTTTATTATATACATACATATAATACAGGGCTATTTTATTATATACATACATATAATACAGGGCTATTTTATTATATACATACATATAATACATGGGCTATTGTTATTATATACATACATATAATACATGGGCTATTATTATTAGTCTACATACATATAATACAGGGCTATTTTATTATATACATACATATAATACAGGGCTATTTATTATTATAAACATACATATAATAAGGGCTATTTTTTATTATACCATACATATAATACAGGGCGTATTTTAATTATATACATACATATAATAACAGGGACTTATTTATTATATACATACATATAATACAGGGCTATTTTATTATATACATACTTATAATACAGGGCTATTATATTATATACATACATATAATACAGGGCTATTTTATTATATACAGCACATATAATACAGGGCTATTTTATTATATACATACATATAATACAGGGCTATTTTATTATATAACATACATATAATACAGGGCTATTTTTATTATATACATACATAATAATACAGGGCTATTTATATTATATACATACATATAATACAGGTGCTATTTTTATTATATACATACATAAATACAGGGATATCTTTATTATACTTACATATAATACAGGGCTATTTTATTATATACATACATATTATACAGGCTATTTTATTATATACATACATATAATACAGGGCTATTATTAATATTATACATACATATAATACAGGGCTATTTTTATTAATTTACATAATATAATACAGGGCTATTTTATTATATACATACATATAATACAGGGCTATTATTATTATATACATACATATAATACAGGGCTATTAATTATATATACCATACATATAATACAGGGCTATTATTATTATATACATACATATAATACAGGGCTATTTTATTTTATACATACATATAATACAGGGCTATTTTTATTATATACATACATATAATACAGGGCTATTATTATTATACCATACATATAATACAGGGCTATTATTATTATATACATACATATAATACAGGGCTATTATTATTGATATACATACATATAATACAGGGCTATTATTATTATATACATACATATAATACAGGGCTATTTTATTATATACATACATATAATACAGGGCTATTATTATTATATACATACATATAATACAGGGCTATTATTATTATATACATACATATAATACAGGGCTATTGTTATTATATACATACATATAATACAGGGCTATTATTATTATATACATACATATAATACTAGGGCTATTATATTATATACATACATATAATACAGGGCTATTTTATTATATACATACATAATAATACAGGGCTCTTATTATTATATAACATACATATAATACAGAGGCTATTATTATTATATACATACATATGATACAGGGCTATTGTAATTATATACATACATATAATACTGGGCTATTTTATTATATACATACATATAATACAGGGCTATTATTATTATATACATACATATAATACAGGGCTATTTTATTATATACATACATATAATACAGGGCTATTTTATTATATACATACATATAATACAGGGCTATTTTATTATATACATACATATAATACAGGGCTATGTTATTATATACATACATATAATACAGGGCTATTTTATTATATACATACATATAATACAGTGCTATTATTATTATACACATACATATAATACAGGGCTATTTTATTATATACATACATATAATACAGGGCTATTTTATTATATACATTCATATAATACAGGGCTATTTTATTATATACATACATATAATACAGGGCTATTATTATTATATACATACATATAATACAGGGCTATTATTATTATATACATACATATAATACAGGGCTATTTTATTATATACATACATATAATACAGGGCTATTTTATTATATACATACATATAATACAGGGCTATTTTATTATATACATACATATAATACAGGGCTATTGTTATTATATACATACATATAATACAGGGCTATTTTATTATATACATACATATAATAAAGTGCTATTATTATTATACACATACATATATTACAGGGCTATTTTATTATATACATACATATAATACAGGACTATTTTATTATATACATACATATAATACAGTGCTATTTTATTATATACATACATATAATACAGGGCTATTGTTATTATATACATACATATAATACAGGGCTATTGTTATTATATACATACATATAATACAGGGCTATTGTTATTATATACATACATATAATACAGGGCTATTTTATTATATACATACATATAATACAGGGCTATTATTATTATATACATACATATAATACAGGGCTATTATTATTATATACATACATATAATACAGGGCTATTATTATTATATACATACATATAATACAGGGCTATTATTATTATATACATACATATAATACAGGGCTATTATTATTATATACATACATATAATACAGGGCTATTATTATTATATACATACATATAATACAGGGCTATTTTATTATATACATACATATAATACAGGGCTATTTTATTATATACATACATATAATACAGGGCTATTATTATTATATACATACATATAATACAGGGCTATTGTTATTATATACATACATATAATACAGGGCTATTTTATTATATACATACATATAATACAGGGCTATTTTATTATATACATACATATAATACAGGGCTATTGTTATTATATACATACATATAATACAGGGCTATTTTATTATATACATACATATAATACAGGGCTATTTTATTATATACATACATATAATACAGGGCTATTTTATTATATACATACATATAATACAGGGCTATTATTATTATATACATACATATAATACAGGGCTATTTTATTATATACATACATATAATACAGAGCTATTTTATTATATACATACATATAATACAGGGCTATTGTTATTATATACATACATATAATACAGGGCTATTATTATTATATACATACATATAATACAGGGCTATTGTTATTATATACATACATATAATACAGGGCTATTATTATTATATACATACATATAATACAGGGCTATTGTTATTATTATATACATACATATAATACAGGGCTATTGTTATTATATACATACATATAATACAGGGCTATTTATTAAATACATACATATAATACAGGGCTATTTTATTATATACATACATATAATACAGGGCTGTTGTTATTATATATATACATATAATACAGGGCTATTTTATTATATACATACATATAATATAGGGCTATTGTTATTATATACATACATATAATACAGGGCTATTTTATTATATACATACATATAATACAGGACTATTTTTATTATATACATACATATAATACAGGGCTATTATTATTATATACATACATATAATACAGGGCTATTATTATTATATACACACATATAATACAGGGCTATTTTATTATATACATACATATAATACAGGGCTATTGTTATTATATACATACATATAATACAGGGCTATTTTATTATATACATACATATAATACAGGGTTATTTTATTATATACATACATATAATACAGGGCTATTATTATTATATACATACATATAATACAGGGCTATTATTATTATATACATACATATAATACAGGGCTATTATTATTATATACATACATATAATACAGGGCTATTATTATTATATACATACATATAATACAGGGCTATTATTATTATATACATACATATAATACAGGGCTATTTTATTATATACATACATATAATACAGGGCTATTTTATTATATACATACATATAATACAGGGCTATTTTATTATATACATACATATAATACAGGGCTATTGTTATTATATACATACATATAATAAAGGGCTATTATTATTATATACATACATATAATACAGGGCTATTTTATTATATACATACATATAATACAGGGCTATTGTTATTATATACATACATATAATACAGGGCTATTTTTATTATATACATACATATAATACAGGGCTATTATTATTATATACATACATATAATACAGGGCTATTTTATTATATACATACATATAATAAAGTGCTATTATTATTATATACATACATATAATACAGGGCTATTTTATTATATACATACATATAATACAGGGCTATTTTATTATATACATACATATGATACAGGGCTATTATTATTATATACATACATATAATACAGGGCTATTGTTATTATATACATACATATAATACAGGGCTATTTTATTATATACATACATATAATACAGAGCTATTTTATTATATACATACATATAATACAGGGCTATTATTATTATATACATACATATAATACAGGGCTATATTATTATATACATACATATAATACAGGGCTATATTATTATATACATACATATAATACAGGGCTATTATTATTATATACATACATATAATACAGGGCTATATTATTATATACATACATATAATACAGGGCTATTTTATTATATACATACATATAATACAGGGCTGTTTTATTATATACATACATATAATACAGGGCTATTATTATTATATACATACATATAATACAGGGCTATTATTATTATATACATACATATAATACAGGGCTATTTTATTATATACATACATATAATACAGGGTTATTTTATTATATACATACATATAATACAGGGCTATTTTATTATATACATACATATAATACAGGGCTATTGTTATTATATACATACATATAATACAGGGCTATTATTATTATATACATACATATAATACAGGGCTATTTTATTATATACATACATATAATACAGGGCTATTGTTATTATATACATACATATAATACAGGGCTATTTTTATTATATACATACATATAATACAGGGCTATTATTATTATATACATACATATAATACAGGGCTATTTTATTATATACATACATATAATACAGGGCTATTATTATTATATACATACATATAATACAGGGCTATTTTATTATATACATACATATAATACAGGGCTATTTTATTATATACATACATATGATACAGGGCTATTATTATTATATACATACATATAATACAGGGCTATTGTTATTATATACATACATATAATACAGGGCTATTTTATTATATACATACATATAATACAGAGCTATTTTATTATATACATACATATAATACAGGGCTATTATTATTATATACATACATATAATACAGGGCTATATTATTATATACATACATATAATACAGGGCTATATTATTATATACATACATATAATACAGGGCTATTTTATTATATACATACATATAATACAGGGCTATTTTATTATATACATACATATAATACAGGGCTATTTTATTATATACATACATATAATACAGGGCTATTTTATTATATACATACATATAATACAGGGCTATTTTATTATATACATACATATAATACAGGGCTATTTTTTATTATATACATACATATAATACAGGGCTATTATTATTATATACATACATATAATACAGGGCTATTATTATTATATACATACATATAATACAGGGCTATTATTATTATATACATACATATAATACAGGGCTATTGTTATTATATACATACATATAATACAGGGCTATTTTATTATATACATACATATAATACAGGGCTATTTTATTATATACATACATATAATACAGGGCTATTATTATTATATACATACATATAATACAGGGCTATTTTATTATATACATACATATAATACAGGGCTATTTTATTATATACATACATATAATACAGGGCTATTATTATTATATACATACATATAATACAGGGCTATTATTATTATATACATACATATAATACAGGGCTATATTATTATATACATACATATAATACAGGGCTATTTAATTATATACATACATATAATTACAGGGCTATTTTATTATATACATACATATAATACAGGGCTATTTTATTATATACATACATATAATACAGGGCTATTTTATTATATACATACATAATAATACAGGGCTGTTTTTATTATATACATAACATATAATACAGGGCTATTTTTATTATATACATACATATAATACAGGGCTATTATTATTATATACATACATATAATACAGGGCTATTTTATTATATACATACATATAATACAGGGCTATTATAATTATATACATACATATAATACAGGGCTATTATTATTATATACATACATATAATACAGGGGCTATTGTTATTATATACATACATATAATACAGGGCTATTATTATTATATACATACATATAATACAGGGCTATTGTTATTATATACATACATATAATACAGGGCTATTTTATTATATACATACATATAATACAGGGCTATTTTATTATATACATACATATAATACAGGGCTATTTTATTATATACATACATATAATACAGGGCTATTTTATTATATACATACATATAATACAGGGCTATTTTATTATACACATACATATAATACAGGGCTATTATTATTATATACATACATATAATACAGGGCTATTTTATTATATACATACATATAATACAGGGCTATTTTATTATATACATACATATAATAAAGTGCTATTATTATTATACACATACATATAATACAGGGCTATTATTATTATATACATACATATAATACAGGGCTATTTTATTATACACATACATATAATACAGGGCTATTTTATTATATACATACATATAATACAGGGCTATTATTATTATATACATACATATAATACAGGGCTATTTTATTATACACATACATATAATACAGGGCTATTTTATTATATACATACATATAATACAGGGCTATATTATTATATACATACATATAATACAGGGCTATTTTATTATATACATACATATAATACAGGGCTATATTATTATATACATACATATAATACAGGGCTATTTTATTATATACATACATATAATACAGGGCTATTTTATTATATACATACATATAATACAGGGCTATTATTATTATATACATACATATAATACAGGGCTATTGTTATTATATACATACATATAATACAGGGCTACTTTATTATATACATACATATAATACAGGGCTATTTTATTATATACATACATATAATACAGGACTATTTTATTATATACATACATATAATACAGGGCTATTATTATTATATACATACATATAATACAGGGCTATTTTATTATATACATACATATAATACAGGGCTATTGTTATTATACACATACATATAATACAGGGCTATTTTATTATATACATACATATAATACAGGGCTATTGTTATTATATACATACATATGATACAAGGCTATTATTATATACATACATATAATACAGGGCTATTTTATTATATACATACATATAATACAGGGCTATTTTATTATATACATACATATAATACAGGGCTATTATTATTATATACATACATATAATACAGGGCTATTTTATTATATACATACATATAATACAGGGCTATATTATAATATACATACATATAATACAGGGCTATTTTATTATATACATACATATAATACAGGGCTATTATTATTATATACATACATATAATACAGGGCTATTTTATTATATACATACATATAATACAGGGCTATTGTTATTATATACATACATATAATACAGGGCTATTTTATTATATACATACATATAATACAGGGCTATTGTTATTATATACATACATATAATACAGGGCTATATTATTATATACATACATATAATACAGGGCTATTGTTATTATATACATACATATAATACAGGGCTATATTATTATATACATACATATAATACAGGGCTATTTTATTATATACATACATATAATACAGGGCTATTTTATTATATACATACATATAATACAGGGCTATTGTTATTATATACATACATATAATACAGGGCTATTATTATTATATACATACATATAATACAGGGCTATTGTTATTATATACATACATATAATACAGGGCTATTATTATTATATACATACATATAATACAGGGCTATTTTATTATATACATACATATAATACAGGGCTATTGTTATTATATACATACATATAATACAGGGATATTTTATTATATACATACATATAATACAGGGCTATTTTATTATATACATACATATAATACAGGGCTATTGTTATTATATACATACATATAATACAGGGCTATTTTATTATATACATACATATAATACAGGGCTATTTTATTATATACATACATATAATACAGGGCTATTTTATTATATACATACATATAATACAGGGCTATTTTATTATATACATACATATAATACAGGGCTATTTTATTATATACATACATATAATACAGGGCTATTTTATTATATACATACATATAATACAGGGCTATTTTATTATATACATACATATAATACAGGGCTATTTTATTATATACATACATATAATACAGGGCTATTTTATTATATACATACATATAATACAGGGCTATTTTATTATATACATACATATAATACAGGGCTATTTTATTATATACATACATATAATACAGGGCTATTGTTATTATATACATACATATAATACAGGGCTATTTTATTATATACATACATATAATACAGGGCTATTTTATTATATACATACATATAATACAGGGCTATTTTATTATATACATACATATAATACAGGGCTATATTATTATATACATACATATAATACAGGGCTATTTTATTATATACATACATATAATACAGGGCTATATTATTATATACATACATATAATACAGGGCTATATTATTATATACATACATATAATACAGGGCTATTATTATTATATACATACATATAATACATTTGAGAAATTACTTTCAATAACTTAATTTTCTGTTTAGGATTCTGGTGTAGAAATCTAAGTAGATCACAAATGCAAATAAAGTATAAAATGATTATAAACCAATGACTCACATATAAACATATGTCATTGATGGTTTTTTATTATAGCTGGTGAAAAACAAACAAATATAAAAAGCCCCTCAGAGTCACACAAAATACTATCATTAGGGGACAAGCAGGGACTTCATTCTCATTAAATTTGGGGCATTAATCTATTAATATCTAATAACATGTATTTACGTACAAGCACCAGTAGAGGGCATCATGTTACTGCCTGATCACTGTTTATTTTAGATGTGGGGGAGAGTGGATCCCAGCTTGGTGCAGGACAAAATAAGCGGGTGGCCCTGGCTCGTGCTCTTGCTCAGAATCCAAAACTACTTATTCTGGATGAGGCCTCTAGTTGTCTGGATGCAGAAACTGAACATCAGGTAATTCCTCTCATTCTCTGACAATCTCATTTCACTCTTAATAGAATCTGTGATATGTTCTGGAATGTATTTATTTTTTATATCCTGCTTCCCCCATGCTCTTAGTAATCTTTGTTTTCTTTCACTTCAAATCTCAGATCCAGAAATCCCTGCAAATCATTCAGGGTCTTTCTCTGTTGGTTGTCGCTCACCGGCTCCGCACTATACAGAAGACCAATCCGATTCTAGTCCTAGAGGGCGGAGATCTAGTGGAGTGAGGAACCCATGAAGAGCTCATACAGAAGCAAGGTGTCTATAACAGGCTGTTAAATGGCCACCTCTTGCAGAATGGGGTCTGAATTATGTGTTTACTACAGCACAAAAGTACAAGATTGCACTCTCTTATTAAATTTACTATTCATCTTCAATGTCTTTACATATTATGTAAAGGAAAATATATACTTTTTTATTAATATGTAAGAATCAGACAACCAGTGAAAAGCAAACACCACTCTGTTATAAACCTCTCAGTTAAGTGAACGCCGTTGCATCCCAAACTGATGGAGTCTAGGTTCACCATCCTTACATAAAATCAAACTAATAATATCATCTTAAACCTCAATACCATGATAACTGTTTATACTTACAGTATATATATATATGTGTGTGTGTGTATATACAGTATTTATATGTGTGTGTTTAAATTATTTTTGTAGAGGCAAACAACTAAACATTTGCACAGACAAAGATTTGTTTTCAGATTAATAGTTCATCAAAAAAAAACTTTCCTTCCATCCAATACTTGTTTAGGGGGTCCTTTGGAATTTGTGACTAAATTTTGTTAGCAGCCCTGTGCTAAGCCAGTTTTGAGCTTTTTTAATGTTAAAAACTATTGTAAGTCATATTGTGACCTATGCTAATTATATATTGTTTTTTCAGCAGGCCCAGCAGATTCAGAATATATAATTATTATATTTTTATTTCATTGTAAGTACGAAGGCTGTAAAAATAAACAAAATAAAATGTATATTTTTGTTAAGATTTAGTAAATAACATTGAAAATAGTCACTGCTGCTACTGTGATCCTATTACCGAATTGTATGGCAAGACAGGAGGCTTCATATTTTGCATCAAATCTTTACTGAATCCAAACAGCAGCAAAGAAAACATACAGTGAAAAAAATAATAATAGCATAGTGACAAGACTGCACCAATCAGCACACAGCAGCCTAATAAACTGTAATGAACAAGACTGCACCAATCAGCACACAGCAGCCTAATAAACTGTAATGAACAAGACTGCACCAATCAGCACACAGCAGCCTAATAAACTGTAATGAACAAGACTGCACCAATCAGCACACAGCAGCCTAATAAACTGTAATGAACAAGACTGCACCAATCAGCACACAGCAGCCTAATAAACTGTAATGAACAAGACTGCACCAATCAGCACACAGCAGCCTAATAAACTGTAATGAACAAGACTGCACCAATCAGCTCACAGCAGCCTTATAAAGTGTAATAAACAAGACTGCACCAATCAGCACCCAGCAGCCTAATAAGCTGTAATGAACAAGACTGCACCAATCAGCACACAGCAGCCTAATAAACTGTAATGAACAAGACTGCACCAATCAGCACACAGCAGCCTAATAAACTGTAATGAACAAGACTGCACCAATCAGCTCACAGCAGCCTTATAAAGTGTAATAAACAAGACTGCACCAATCAGCACCCAGCAGCCTAATAAGCTGTAATGAACAAGACTGCACCAATCAGCACACAGCAGCCTAATAAACTGTAATGAACAAGACTGCACCAATCAGCACACAGCAGCTTAATAAACTGTAATGAACAAGACTGCACCAATCAGCACACAGCAGCCTAATAAACTGTAATGAACAAGTCTGCGCCAATCAGCACACAGCAGCCTAATAAACTGTAATGAACAAGTCCAGCACTTCCTCTTTTCTTTGCTGCTTCCAGACAGCAGGTTGTGTATTATTTTCCCCCTCAAATTGTAATGTATTGTGATTATCTTTGCTTAAGATCATTAATCTGTTTATCTGTGCTTTAGAATATCCTATAAACCATTATATAGGGAGCCCCTGGGAGTTCGAAGTAACGGGAAGGGGCCTTGACCGTTGGAGGAATAGGCCTAGTGTGTGATTGGTTGGGAATCTGTAAGGGGGCGGGCTTAGCACACGCTACTACGCATTTAAGGAAAAGAGCGGGAGAATCTGTCATCAGATTAATAAGAAAACTTCTGCGGAAAGTGCTCGTTGTCGGAGTTATTTGTGATGGCGCAGTTTGATGCTATTTTCGATCAACTTAAGTTGGAAGCCGCTAAAATGGGCCCTACCTGGCTCGAGGAGAAGTTACGTCCTTTGTTCGTATCTGATATCGGATTGAAGGACGATAAAGAGGATGCTGCTTCTAGACCGGTGAGGCATTCTAGGCCTCCGGTTCGTTTGGATCCGGATTCGGAAGGCAGTAACGGCGGACGGAGGAGACCCAGCCCCAGTCCGGGGTTAAAGGCGGCCATGAGGAAGAAGACAGGTTCTGGTTCCGGGAGTCGGCAGGTCGGAGCTGAGATTGTGGATCCTGCTATGCTATCTAGGAGCAGTGGTTCTCTACCGGAGCAAGTGAAAGTGTCTGTAACGAAGGGTGATTCTTTGCCTAAGGGTAAGACGGCCAATTTAGGCCAGAAAGAGGCAGTTAAGGGGAAGAGGCAAGTTAGTAAAGGTGACGGTCCGCTGAGGCCTAGTTTAGCGGGCGTTAGTAAGGAGCAAGTGAGTAGTGTTAGGTCAGTAGGTGTTTTAGAGAAAGAGAGGGGTGAGGATGATAGGGAGGTGAGGGTTTCAGGCCCGACCGTTTTATCGCAGGCGGTTGAGGCGCAGGTACATAACATTTCGAAGACGGCCCAGGTTTTGAGGCCTAGTAGCATTTTTGAGGAACAGTCTTATCGGGTGTTAGATGAGAGAGTGGAAGGGGTTAAAGTAAGTGAGAGTCAGCATGATACGGAGGTTGGTAACGGTGTTGGGAAATTAGCCTTATATTTAGATTCTTCTGAGGAGGATTTTATTCCTCCTTCTCCCAGTGCGGTTAAACCCCTTCACTAGTTTAGACCGGCAGTTAGGGCATCGAGTGATTTAGTTTTAAGGGGTGAGTTAAGAAATTTGAGGGGTAGGAATGTTGATGCGGTTGAAAATTTACCTGTTTCTAATAATGTTTTTCTTTTAGAAGGGAATGAGATTGGGTCACGGCCTGTGAATTCTCCGGGTTTCTTGGTGGTGGGAAATGACGGCCTGAGTGGGGAAGCTTATGGCCTTCAGGAATCCTGGACGGATAATATCAGGCTTGATATGGAGGACGGCGTTCCGGTGGCGGGACGTTCTAATGCAATGGGAGAAGAAGCAGGGGTGAGTACGGCCAATAATTTTAATTTTGGTCATCAGGGGATGTTGGGACGGAGTCATAACAATACATTTAATAGTTCGGTTAATTCTGTTCAACGTCCAAACAGGTCTGGGAATGGGAGAATACAAGGTAGAGGTAGACAACGCAAGAGGTATGGGGACTTAAGGGGGGAAGGGTTTGAGGTTACGGCTGCTAAGAGGGGTAAGGTGTTTTTAGTTGATAGTAGGTTGGGTATGTCTACGGCTAGTAGGGGCATTGGTGTTTGGGCACCTTCAGGGAGTTTGTCACATGTTTCTGTTTTGCAGGCTGAAAGAAGTCAACAAGTGATGGCTAATACGGAACCTAGGACTCCTGGGTTCCAGAGTAGGGAGAAGGTCACGGCTGCATCTCAAGGGGATCAGTCTGCTGCGGCTCAGGATCTTAGGACAGGTAATGAGGGATCTGGGGCTGTGGAATTGAATGTGGGGGTTGAAAAAGTTGGTGTGAATGTTGATCCTTTATCAATAACTGTTGTAGCGGGTTTAAGGGACTTGTTAGCCAAGTTAGAAGGTGTTAAAGTTCCAGGGGG
Source organism: Bombina bombina (assembly GCF_027579735.1). Classification (NCBI taxonomy): domain Eukaryota; kingdom Metazoa; phylum Chordata; class Amphibia; order Anura; family Bombinatoridae; genus Bombina; species Bombina bombina. The sequence continues at coordinate 557,347,301 of NC_069505.1, forward strand.
AGTCACCAATTCGTGGGTTCCTCCTGGATCTGTACCGCAAAATGGGTCAGTAGGGAGTTCTGGTGAGGGAGCAAAAGATGTAGGGTCAGCAATCCAATCTCAAGCGGTTGGATTGCCCCAGTCAAAAGTGGCTAATGTTGATAATAAAGGGTCTGGGGGTCCTGAACTTAAAATTGCTGACACGGCTTTGCCCAGGTCTTGCTTGTGCTCTATTGGGCCTTTAGGTATGCACTCGACGGTTGAGTTAAGGGAGAAGATATGTAAGAGAGAGTTTATTGAATTATTTTCTCTCCTCCCTCTTGACCAGTCTTTTGAGATACCTGAAGACTCAAAGAAGGATGCGTCAAAGAAGGAAGAAGAGGAGAGGAAAAAACGGTACAGAAAGTTACCTAAAACATTTACTAATTGGTTTCAAGCTTTTGTTATTTACGCCAGTGTATTTGCTGGTAAGTTCCCTGACCAAGGTGCGGCACTCTTTTGTTATTTAGATGAAGAAGCTGCTGCTCAGAGAACATATAGGGGTATGGCTTGGTGGGTTTATGATGAACAATTTAGACAACGTTTGTCGGTTAAGCCTGAGATGAAGTGGGATGACCGTGATATGGGCCTTTGGCTAAAAGTGATGACCCCTTTAAGGTCTTTGCAGCCTTTTCGTGGGGGAGCCGGCGGGTCACTTCAGAGTGGGTCGTCGGCAACAGTCAAAAAAGGTTTCTGTTTTGCTTTCAATGAAAAGATTTGCAAATGGGGATCAGCTTGTAAATTCAGACATGAGTGTTCAGTGTGTGGGGGTTCCCACTCTTCCACCAAGTGTTTCAAAAAGAACAAATTGGGAGGAACCCAGGAGCTGTCTGAAAAAGGGATTAACTCCGGTGAGGTTAAGCGGGATGGAGCTGTGGCTCGTACTCTACGCTAGACAGAAGGGCTTTGGAGAAAAAGCTTTGTTATTGTTTCACGGTTTTGAGTTCGGTTTTAAAATTCCATCTTCAGGGGGTGTTGTTCATTACAGAGGTAATCTTAAGTCAGCTAGGGAATGGCCAGATGTGGTTAGGAGTAAGCTTGAGAAGGAGGTTTCGTTGGGCCGAATGGCAGGGCCTTTTAAAGTTTCTCCTATCCCCCATTTGCGTATTTCTCCCTTGGGTGTGGTCCCTAAGAAAGAACCGGGTAAATTCCGACTTATTCACCACTTATCTTTTCCAAAGGGTGGGTCAGTGAATGATGACATTCCGGAGGAATTATCGTCAGTGTCTTATACATCATTTGACATGGCGGTTAATTTGGTTAGGGAGGCTGGTCAATTTGCTTTACTGGCTAAGGTGGATATTGAGGCAGCCTTTCGGTTGCTTCCAGTTCATCCTTCTTCCCATTATCTCTTGGGTTGCTGTTTTGATGTTTTTTTCTACATTGACCTTTGCCTCCCGATGGGTTGTTCTATTTCTTGTTCATTGTTTGAGTGTTTTAGTTCTTTTTTAGAATGGGTAGTTAAATTTAAGTCAGGATTCTCTTCTATTGTACATTATCTTGATGACTTTCTTTTTGTTGGTCCTCCTGGATCGGACGTTTGTTTGAAGTTAAGGGATTGTTTTTATTTAATGGCATCTGAATTTGGGGTTCCCATTGCAATGGAAAAGTCAGAGGGTCCAGTTACGGCCCTTAATTTTTTGGGTATTACAATTGATTCTGAGAAAATGGAATGTAGGTTGCCTTTGGAAAAGATTGTGGATTTGTCTGAAATGATTCAGCATTTTCTGGGGGTCCGTAAGGTGACTCTGTGGGAAATGCAATCCCTGTTGGGAAAATTGAATTTTGCTTGCAGAATCATTCCCATTGGTAGAGTTTTTTCTAGAAGAATGTCATTGGCTACGTCTGGTGTTAATAAGCCTCATCATTTTGTAAGGGTTAAAAAAGGTCACAAAGATGATTTGAAAGTTTGGTTAGAGTTCCTTAAAATTTTTAATGGAGCTGCAATCTTTATGGAAGCTAGGATCTCTAATGTTGATTTGGATTTGATAACAGATGCAGCTGGTGGCGTTGGTTTTGGGGCTTATTTTCAGGGTCATTGGTGTGCGGAGGTGTGGCCCCAAGAATGGGTGGGGTTGGGTTTAACTCGGAATCTAGTCTTCCTTGAATTATTTCCAATTCTGGTAGCTTTGTTTGTGTGGGAGAATGATTTGGTTAATAAATCCATATTGTTCCACACGGATAATATGGGTGTTGTTTCTGCTATCAACTCATTATCTGCGTCATCATTGCCAGTTTTGCGTTTATTGAGAGTACTGGTTTTGAAATGTTTAAGCATGAATGTTTTTGTCAGGGCAAAACATATCCCTGGTAAGCTTAATTTGATAGCAGATGCTTTATCTCGTTCACAGTGGTGTCGTTTTCGGGAGCTGGCTCCTCAGGCGGATGTAGTCAGAGCGAAGTTCCCGGACCAATTATGGAAGCTTGGGGTGGAGGATTGGCTGAGTTAATTAAGAAATCTTTGGCTCCAGGTACTTGGGCGTCTTATGTATCAGTCTGGAGGGAATGGGAAATGTGGTTAGGTCAGGCTGAACTCAAGGAGGGGTCTGATGATGTCACAGGTTGCTTATTGGAATGGATGTGGCATTGGGGAACTTTGGGTTTGTCAGCATCTAATATGGAGAAAAGATTGGCTGCCTTAGCTTTTAGATTCCGTTTATTAGGTTTGTCTGACATTACAAAGGTTTTTTGGGTACGTCAGGTTCTTAAAGGTTTAAAGAAAAAAGCGAAGAGTATAGACAAGAGAAGGCCTATTACATTTACTTTGCTGGGAAAAATTTGGGTAGTATTGGCTGATATATGTTCATCAGCATTTGAAGTAACGTTGTTTAGAACGGCCTTTGTATTGGCCTTTTTTGGGGCTTTTAGGCTATCTGAATTGGTAAGCCCTAGCAGGAGAGTTTCTGGGGGTTTACAAAAAGAAGATGTAATATGGGATGAGAGTAGGGTTGACATTTTACTGAGGAGTAGTAAAACTGACATTTACAGAAAAGGCAAGAATATAGTGCTGTTCCCTAGTGGTTCAGCCATATGTCCTTGTCAGGTAATGATGCATTATGGGTTTATACGGCCTTTGCAGGATGGCCCGTTGTTGGTTCACTCAGATGGTTCCTTTTTGTCACAGTATCAATTTAGAGCCATTTTGAAGGGATCAATTGTTTTATTGGGTTTTAATCCATTAGAGTTTGGGTCCCACTCATTCCTTATAGGAGCTGCTACTGAAGCTTCTATGCTAGGTCTCAAGGAAGATATAGTTAAAAAGATTGGTAGATGGGGTTCAAGTCGTTATAAATCTTATGATAGACCTGGGGTGAATGTGAGGGAATGCTTGAGCAAACAACATCCTGAATGTTTTTTTTTCTTTCGTTTCTTGTATTTCAGGTGTGAGGATCGTATGGGTGATGGGGCATTCATTTATATATTGGGCCAATGCTGAGGCCAGTAAGAAAATGGGCGGCCTGCAGCTCGGGTGTCCAGTTGGTCAATGGGAGGTCAAATGGTTTGGGATTAGGGGTATGTGCTGGGAATTTCTGTTTCCAGTATTTGTCGATTACAGCAAGGTTTTTCATCACCCTGATGTTTTGGTGTTGCATTTGGGGGGGAATGATTTGGGTATTATTCCTCAGAAGGAATTAGTAAGAAGAATAAAAAGAGATTTGGGCAATATTAAAGATCTTTATCCTGGAATAAAAATAGTCTGGTCACAGATTACTCCTCGCCTGGTTTGGAGATCAGCATGGGATTATGATAAGCTTGAAAAGAGCCGTAAAAAAGTTAATAAAATAATTAGCTCTTTCGTAAGAAGGTTGGGGGGGGGTGTTGTTTTTCACCCAGATTTTGAAGTTGAAGGGGCTGAGGAATTCTATCTAAAGGATGGTGTACACTTTAATCAATTTGGGCTGCAGCTATTTCTTTTTGATATAAAAGAAGCGTTGGGCAAAATTTTGGGTTTGGCGGGACTGGGCTGTGCGTTCAGTCCAGTCGGTGGCGGGGGTGCTAGTTCCCAGACAAATATGTTAAGCAATATGGCCAAGTGATTTGGAGGATTTTTAAGTAGTTGCCTCTCCATGGGGTGAGCGGGCAACTGGTTTTATAGGGACAAGGGGTTCCCTATTAAAGTGGAGGTGTGCTTGGTACGGACTCAACGTGGATATAGTTGAGTCCAGTTTTTGAATAACGGCCATCTTGTTTTTGTGGGTTTGGGAACTAGCACCGCTGTGGGGAATTGACAGTATGTTTTGATGTGGAATGTTATTTATGAACATCAGGTATGTTCTGTTTCAATGTTTGAAAATGTTTTATTATCTAATATTTAAATTATGTTATTAATAAAATGGCTGCGGCCAATTTTTATACCAAAGTTGTGTGTAACTCTTATTTATATCAAGTAAGTTATTTGATAAATGTTAGAAGGTTAGGCCGGGTATTGACGACTTTAAAGGTCAGGGAGCCCCTGGGAGCTCGAAGTGACGGGAAGGGGCCTTGACCGTTGGAGGAATAGGCCAAGTGTGTGATTGGTTGGGAATCTGTAAGGGGGCGGGCTTAGCACGCGCTACTACGCATTTAAGGAAAAGAGCGGGAGAATCTGTCATCAGATTAATAAGAAAACTTCTGTGGAAAGTGCTCCCTCCCTCCCTTCCTAAGTTTGTGGTGTTCCTTCCTTGTTTTGTGTTTGTCGCAGCAAGGCGGAGGTGCTAGTTCCCAGACAAATATGTTAAGCAATATGGCCAAGTGATTTGGAGGATTTTTAAGTAGTTGCCTCTCCATGGGGTGAGCGGGCAACTGGTTTTATAGGGACAAGGGGTTCCCTATTAAAGTGGAGGTGTGCTTGGTACGGACTCAACGTGGATATAGTTGAGTCCAGTTTTTGAATAACGGCCATCTTGTTTTTGTGGGTTTGGGAATTGACAGTATGTTTTGATGTGGAATGTTATTTATGAACATCAGGTATGTTCTGTTTAAATGTTTGAAAATGTTTTATTATCTAATATTTAACTTATGTTATTAATAAAATGGCTGCGGCCAATTTTTATACCAAAGTTGTGTGTAACTCTTATTTATATCAAGTAAGTTATTTGATAAATGTTAGAAGGTTTGGCCGGGTATTGACGACTTTAAAGGTCAGGTTTCTTTCCTAGGTCCTTTAGTCTCTATTCTGTTTATCTTGTTTAAGACGTTTCTGTAAAACTATTATATATGGTTTCCTTCCTAAGTTCTTTATATTCTTCTCTTTATTTTTCATATTCTTATCCTATATGTAATTGTTTGTTTTATATTGACCAGTCAATAGGTTTACAGCCTGCTTGCCTGCATGATGTTTGTATATTAGGCCAGTTTCCAGGCCTTATTTCTTTTCTTGCAAAGCTTTATTTAGTACAGTGTGCAGAGTGTGTGTAGTAGCCAGGCCTCATTTAATTTTTCATAGAACTTCTTTCCATCAGGTGCTGTGCTTAGGACCCCTTTATTTCTACTGCACATTATATTAAATTTAGACAAGTCTGTATTTGCTAAACTTGTTTTCTAGCTTGCCTACAATTAATAGTTTTTTCCTTGTGTGTTGTATTATCTTAGTATGATGTCAGCCTTATGGTCTAAGATTATATATAGTAATTTTAGGACCTTGTCACTCCTTTTCTAGCAGCCCCATCTGAGTGACCTATCTATTTATATAAAAAATCTCTCTTACTTAATGATATGAAATCCTTTATTCCTTGCCTTCTAGATCTTTCATATGGGGGATTTTTAGACTGTTTTAATCTAAGCCCTTTCACTTGTTAGACCCAGGTTTGATGGCCCTCTGGGTCTGACAGAATTAAAAAGTATTTCTTGTTATAGACTGTAAAGTATTATAGACTCAGATGCTGATCTAAGGATCCAGTATTAACCTTTTAAAAGCCTGCAGGAATCTGCATGTAGGTGAATATTTGTGTGGGTGTGTGTGTGTATACAGTATATATATATATATATATATATATATATATATATATATATATATATACAGGTCTTTGTGTTTAGATGTACCTATGCACGTTTTTATGTAGGCATATGTAGAATCAGCCAATTAGATTGAGCTCGCATTCTATTGGCTGTTCCGATCAGCCAATAGAATGCGAGCTCAATCTGATTGGTTGATTGGATCAGCCAATCCGATTGAACTTGAATCTGATTGGCTGATTCCATCAGCCAATCAGAATTTTCCTACCTTAATTCCGATTGGCTGATAAAATCCTATCAGCCAATCGGAATTCGAGGGACGCCATCTTGGATGACGTCATTTAAAGGAACCGTCATTCGTTGGGAAGTCGTCGGGCAGGATGGATGTTCCGCGTCGGCGGGATGAAGATGGATCCGGAAGAAAGAAGATTGAAGATGCCGCTTGGATCAAGACTTCAGCCCGATGATGGACTTCTTCAGCCGCCGCTTGGATCAAGACTTCAGCCCGATGATGGACTTCTTCAGCCGCCGCTTGGATCAAGACTTCAGCCCGATGATGGACTTCTTCAGCCGCCGCTTGGATCAAGACTTCAGCCCGATGATGGACTTCTTCAGCTGCCGCTTGGATCAAGACTTCAGCCCGATGATGGACCTCTTCAGCCCGATGATGGATCAAGACTTCAGCCCCCGCTTGGGCTTGGATGAAGATTTCGGAGGCTCTTCTGGACCGATCGGTGATACCCGGCGTGGTGAAGATAAGGTAGGAAGATCTTCAGGGGGGTAGTTAGGTTTATTTAAGGGGGGTTTGGGTTAGATTAGGGGTATGTGGGTAGTGGGTTGTAATGTTGGGGGGAGGTATTGTATGTTTATTTTTCCAGGCAAAAGAGCAGAATTCTTTGGGGCATGCCCCGCAAAAGGCCATTTTAAGGGCTGGTAAGGTAAAAGAGCTTTTCTATTTTTATTTTAGAATAGGGTAGGGCATTTTTTTATTTTGGGGGGCTTTGTTATTTTATTAAGGGGCTTAGAGTAGGTGTAATTAGCTTAAAATTGTTGTAATATTTTTATTATGTTTGTAAATATTTTTTTATTTTTTGTAACTTAGTTCTTTTTTATTTTTTGTACTTTAGTTAGTTTATTTAATTGTATTTATTTGTAGGTATTTGTATGTAATTAATTTATTGATAGTGTAGTGTTAGGTTTAATTGTAGATAATTGTAGGTAGTTTATTTAATTAATTTATTGATAGTGTAGTGTTAGGTTTAATTGTAACTTAGGTTAGGATTTATTGTACAGGTAATTTTGTAATTATTTTAACTAGGTAGCTATTAAATAGTTATTAACTATTTAATAGCTATTGTACCTGGTTAAAATAAATAAAAAGTTGCCTGTAAAATAAATATAAATCCTAAAATAGCTACAATATAATTATTCGTTATATTGTAGCTATATTAGGGTTTATTTTACGGGTATTTAGTTTTAAATAGGATTAATTTATTTAATAAGAGTTAATTTATTTTGTTAGATAAAAATTATATTTAACTTAGGGGGGTGTTAGTGTTAGGGTTAGACTTAGCTTTAGGGGTTAATAAATTTATTAGAGTAGCGGTGAGGTCCGGTCGGCAGATTAGGGGTTAATACTTGAAGTTAGGTGTCGGTGATGTTAGGGAGGGCAGATTAGGGGTTAATTATATTTATTATAGGGTTATTGAGGCGGGAGTGAGGCGGATTAGGGGTTAATAACTTTATTATAGTAGCGGGGAGGTCCGGTCGGCAGATTAGGGGTTAATAATTGTAGGTAGGTGGTGGCTACGTTGGGGGCGGCAGATTAGGGGGTAATAAATATAATATAGGGGTCGGCGGTGTTAGGGGCAGCAGATTAGGGGTACATAGGGATAACATATGTGGCGGCGGTGTACGGAGCGGCAGATTAGGGGTTAATAATATTATGCAGCGGTCAGCGATAGCGGGGGCGGCAGATTAGGGGTTAATAAGTGTAAGGTTAGGGGTGTTTAGACTCGGGGTACATGTTAGGGTGTTAGGTGCAGACTTAGGAAGTGTTTCCCCATAGGAAACAATGGGGCTGCGTTAGGAGCTGAACGCTGCTTTTTTCCAGGTGTTAGACTTTTTTTCAGCTCAAACTGCCCCATTGTTTCCTATGGGGGAATCGTGCACGAGCACGTTTTTGAAGCTGGCCGCGTCCGTAAGCACCGCTGGTATTGAGAGTTGCAGTGGCGGTAAATATGCCTGTACGCTCCCTTTTTGGAGCCTAACGCAGCCCTTCTGTGAACTCTCAATACCAGCGGTATTTAAAAGGTGCGGGGGAAAAAAAGCCAGCGTTAGCTACGCGGGTCGTTACCGACAAAACTCTAAATCTAGCGGATAGTATTTTAGCCAGTATTATGGCTATATTAGATATAAGCCGGTATATAAGGTTTTCCTGAATATAGTAGATATGCCTAATTGAGGCTTCATTGTATAATAAGCTTGTATTAGGATACTTTGAATATAAGTATATTAGGCTATATTATATAATTAACCCTTATTAAAGGGACAGTCTACACCAGAATTTATTGTTTAAAAAGATAGATAATCCCTTTATTACCCATTCCCCAGTTTTGCATAACCAACACAGTTATATTAATATAGGTTTTACCTCTGTGATTACCTTGTATCTGGGCCTCTGCAGACTGCCCTTTTATCTCAGTGCTTTTAACTGACATGCAGTTTAGCCAATCAGTGCAGACTCCTAAATAAATCCACGGGAGTGAGCACAATGTTATCTATATGACACACATGGACTAGTACTGTCTAACTTTGAAAAAACTTTCAAAATGCTCTCAGCTAAGAGGCGGTTTTCAACGGTTTAGAAATCAATTTGAGCCTACCTAGGTTTAGCTTTTCAAAAATACCACCAAGGGAACAAAGCAAATGTAATGACTAAAGTCAATTAGAAAGTTGTTCAAAATGTCATGCCCTATCTGAATTATGAAAGTTTAATTTTAACTAGACTGTCCCTTTAAGGTTTATTAAATATGAGTATTTTAACCGGTATTAGGTTATTTTGTTTTTTAGTATTTTGGCCTGTATTAAAGGATTACTATAGTTTAATTCTTGGCATACATAACAATTATATAAATCGGGTTATAATGTTCAAAGAAATATTTTGCACCTACTTGCAGTTTCAAACGATCCTTCTAATATATATAACATTTCATTTTAAAATTTTCTAATGACGTAGGCTAAGACAGCCCACAAATATGGACTGTACAATCGTCCGTATATTCAACTAATAATATGCAGCTTTTATGAATTGAATTAAAACGTTTAGTCGGCATCTCGCGCATGCGCAATCTGATCCGAGCTATAAAAAGTTATTTCTTTCTTATGCCCACACAATAAGTTGCTCATTAATGCTAGGGAGATTCTATATGCGAACAGCACTCACCTTATTAGCGCAGCTCCGTCACCCGCTCTGCAATTTCAATACAGAGAAACACAAGGTGACGTAGTCTCTGACATGTCAGAAGCTTGCGCAGGCGCATCGCGGATAATGTCCGCCATATTTGTACCTGGGTTCTCATGTAGGATAGGGCTAGGTGATCAGGTACCCACGGAGTACGTTTGGAAATCAGGATTACTTTGTAAATCAATTGCAGGCAAACAGTAAGTTATTACAAAGTATGTGACATTAATAAGTGTCTTATTTTTAAACGTTTTATCTATTTTTCGAACTTTGTTTTTGAGTTCAGTGTCCCTTTAAGCTATATGAGTCTGTATAAGGGTTTTCAAATATATATATTAACCCTTCTTAGGCTTTTCTATATAACTATATTTTAAGCCTGTTTTAGGCTATTTTAAATCTAGCTATATTAAGCCTGTATTAATTTGCACGGTGGTATCTGTTGACGTTATTTAAATATCCGATAATAATAATAAAAATAAGGCTCTATTAATTCATCTATTAAGCCTATTAAGGCTATATTCTGTAACTATTTTAAACCTGTATTAAGGCTCTATTAAATATAACTTTATATAGCCTGCATTTAGGCTATTCAAAATTCAAATTTTAGCCTGTTAAACTTTTTCTTCTTCCGAAGAGGTCTTTTTGCTTACATTTTTTACCTTTGCTGTTGCCCCATAAGTTAATCCTTTCCCCCTCTTTTGAGGTGGATCATAAACCCTCTCAACACACTCCAGAACTGTCTCCCATACTTCAGTCTCTTTCAGCCCAGTATCGATGTCACTTTCGCCCTCAAGCGGCTTTGGAAGGCCTTACGCCCCTCTCCCAGGCGTCTCACTTAGGAGTATTGTTTAATCTGTTCTGTACTAACCAGCTTCTTTCTTAGTACTCCTTTAATCTTTTTACCTATTCTTTCCCTTGCAGGGATAGTCTAGTCGAAGGTGAATATTGGGTTGGTTTTGGCTGTACTATCTCTTTAATGTATTTTGTCTATCTCCTCCGGTGCTGTGCTGAGAGTCCATGCGGACGCGTGCCTGACCAGTGACTAGCTCCGGTCGGTCATGCGAGCCGCTGCTCAGCACGACACTGGTTTCTCATTGTGGTTTTATTTACTTTACTTTCCTAGTTTTATTCTTCCTTTGAAAAAGTACTTTCCTTGTGTATTTCTCTTTTCTATCCTCTTCCTTCTTCTAAGTAGTTTTTTGCCTTTGAAAAGTTGTATCAGCCATAGCCGACGTATTATATCATCCTTAAGCCCTTTTCAGAGGTATCCCTTAATTCCGATGAGACTTGTTCTAAATTCTGTAGCTCAATATCAGAGTCTCTTATATCCTCGCAATTGGTTTGGGAAGACCCTATATCTCCCAGTCTCACATAGAGGCATAACTCCATCTCGAAGGCTGTTAGCCCCTTCCCCGGGCTTTTCACATAGGGGTGATAGAACCTCCTCCCCAGAGGTAAAATGGGGTTTAAAGAACCCTCCTTCTCCAGGGTTTTCAAGAGGGACATCAGAGCTTCGACTCTGAAATATTTTTTTTTTAAATTGTTCATTTTGTTTTGATTTTTTTTATGTAAGTGCTTTAAAAATGCAAAATTTGAAGGCTCCTGTCTTGCCATAAAATTCAGATTATTATAGCCTATGGTGAATAAATAATCTTGATTTTATTAAAGACAGGAGGCGAATATTTTCCCACCCCTCTTTTCCCTCCCAATATATATTAATAAGATTTTGTTTTGTGGAAATTTTATCTAAATGCTGTTATGGCTGTTGATTTTCCTTTACTGGGATTGTTGTTACTTAGCGTTTTTTCTCTTTTCAGTGACTCTGTGGATTTTATGTTCTCCCTTATCTACGGACCAGGTCATCTGTTGTTTCTCCGTTCCTGGGTATCGCTGTTCCATTTTGGTCTAGGATGGATATTTTGGAGTTTGTTTTCTTCATGATTGGTTCCGCTGTCTTATGATCAAAGAAAAGAGGAAGTGCTGGACTTGTTCATTACAGTTTATTAGGCTGCTGTGTGCTGATTGGTGCAGTCTTGTTACTATGCTATTATTATTTTTTTCTCTGAATGTTTTCTTTGCTGCTGCTTTAATAAAATCAAGATTATTTATTCACCATAGGCTATAATAATCTGAATTGTTATCAAGCACGTCTACATTTGATAGTGGGGGTCTTACAGGCTTTTGGGGGTTGTAATTAAAACTAGAGGGTCCATTTGTCCCAGAGTAAAAATAAAGCACATTTTTTGCCAGGAGACCACCACAGTGACCAGCTGGCTATACAGACAGAAAGTAAAAATTTTTTTAATAAAGGGACTTGTCAAAAAAAAAAAAACGTTATAAATTTTGTTATGCGTCCCCTCCCCATTAAAACCTTGATAGGATTTTATTTTATTTTTTTTAATAATTTTTTTATTGAGGTAGCACAAAACATTGGTACATTTACAATGTATGGACATGTTACAACACATCATATATATAGGCGGTATTACATATTGTAACAATTAATGATGACATGACCATAAATGATTACTTTAACCTCCCTTTTTTTTTTTTTTTTTTTTGAATATAGAAAGAAGAAGAAAAGAAATATAGATAGAAAAGGTTTATGGCTATTCGTTAAAGTGCAGAACCTGTATAAAATAGCTCGTTCACATTTTCATCCAAGATTTGTATCCCATGTCTTACATCATATAGTATACTTGCTATGTATGTACTCTTCCCAAATAAAAAGCATCTCATGAAAGAAATCTTGTTTCATTATTTTCATATAATGGTATTCCTCCAGTTGCAAGGTCTTATGTATAGTGTCTACCCATAGAGCTATAGAGGGGATTTGCTCTTGCTTCCAATGTTGTGCAATTAATACTTTAGCACTATTAGATATGACTTGAAATAAAGCTAGGTATGTTGCGGGTAATTTTTTGGGAGGTTTATTTAAGAGCCACAATAAAGGGTCTAATGGAATGTTTGTTCCCAGTATCTTTTCTGTATGGGTTACTACATCTCCCCAAAAGAGGGTGATTTTGCTGCAACTCCACCAAATATGTCCCATATTCCCTACCTCTTTTTTGCAGCGCCAGCATAGGTCAGATCTTTGTGGATATAAGGTCTTTAAACGTGCAGGGGTATAATACCAGCGATGTAGAATCTTGAAATTAATTTCTAAGATCTTGGCTGATGTAGAAGCTTTCATTGTTCTTTTAAATATTTTACATAAATCTCAAGGGGGTACATTGATTTTAAGTTCTTTTTCCCATCGTTTCATATATTGATATTCTGTGCCTATCGGGACCTGTTGTAGCATATTGTATATTATGGATAAGGTATGTCTAATAGGGGATTTTGAGATGCATAATTTTTCAAAGTTTGTTGGGGAGCGTATCAAGTTATTTTTCCCTTTGTGACATTCGAGAAATGAATGAGCTTGCAAGTAGAAGTACCAGTTACGAAAAACATGTAGATTATTTTCTATAAGCTTGGACCTAGAGTGCATTGACCCAGCTTCAGTAAGAATATAAAAAGGTAAATTACTTTGCCTATCAAGAGGGTTTAGTTTACCCATTTCTAGACCCGGAAGAAATTCTGGATTTCCTAGAAGCGGTGTTAGAGGTGAGGGTTTGGATGAGAGTAATGGGTACACAACCATCAATCGATCCCACATTTTAAAAGTTTCTATAATTATATAGTTATCCATTAACTTTGTCATTCTTTCAGAGTACTCTAGCCAACACAAAGAACCTAAATGGTGATGGCAGCTTATTTGATGTTCTATCTTAACCCATATCTTGTCCTTATAATTAGTGTGCCAATCTACTATTCTTTGAAGGAATATCGCCTGTCTATACTTTTCCAAGTCTGGAACACCCAATCCCCCCGATGTTTTGGGAAGGCACATTAATGTTTTATTAATTCGGGGATGCTTTCTATCCCAGATATAATCATTAATAATTTTTTGTAGGGAAGGTATATAAGATGGAGGGAGAGGTATTGGAACGGTTTGAAAAAGATACAACAGTCTAGGTAGAATGTTCATGGTTATGGTCCCCATTCTCCCCAACCAATTAAGGCGTTTGGATCTCCAAGAGCTTAGGTCAGCTATTATATTCTTCTTAAGGGTATCATAATTAAAAGTAATTAAGTCTGAGTGATGTCGCGTCAGCGATATCCCTAAATATTTAATAGCATTGGGTTGCCATTTAAATGGACAAATTTTTTGTGTTAGGTGCAACTCTGTCTGACTTAAGTTAAGGTCCATAATTTCTGACTTCGAAAAATTAATTAAGAAGTTAGATATATTTCTAAAATCATCAAACTCTCTCATTAATTCTGGGATTGATGTGCTAGGGTTAGTGAGAGTGAGAAGTATGTCATCCGCGAAAAGAGATAATTTGTATATGTCAGTTTGGAAAGATAGTCCTCTAATAGCATTATTTTCCCGGATTTTTATGGCTAAAATTTCGATAACGCAGGCAAACAATAGGGGCGACAGGGGGCACCCCTGTCTTGTTCCATTTTTAATATAGAAAGAGTCGGAAAGAGTACCATTTACTATAATACGGGCGCTTAGATTATTGTACAGAGCAAATATCTTTCCTAAAATACCTTCTCCAAAACCAAAGCGCTCTAGGGAGTGATATAAAAACGTTCAATCTACATGATCGAACGCTTTTTCTGCGTCTGTGGAGATCAAAACCGATTGAGTGTTGGTAGTTAAAGCATGTTGTATTAGTTGTAAGGTGCGGATCGTGTTGTATTTTGCTTCTCTATTCATAATAAAGCCAACTTGGTCTCTGTGTATAAGATGAGGTAAAAGCGGGCATATTCTATTAGCCAATATTTTGGCAAATATTTTTGAGTCTGTATTTAAAAGGGAGATTGGTCTGTAGTTCATAACCTGATCAGATGGTTTCCCTGGTTTGGGAAGTAAAACTATTGTGGCCTCCAATGAGTGTTTTAAAAAGGGATTATTTTTATCTATTCCATTATAAAGGTTACATAAGTGGGGGGTCAATAGGGGATGATATTTTTTAAAATAGAGATTAGTAAAGCCATCTGGGCCAGGAGCTTTACCGTTAGGTAATTGTTTGATAACATTAATAATTTCCTCCGTTTGGATTGGTCGGTCCAGGTATTCTTGTTGCTCTTTTGACAAGGAAGGGATCCCAATGCCATCCAAATATTTTGCTATATTATGTTTAAGAGATTTATCATGTGTTGATGCTATGGGGTCAGATTCATTTAAATTGTACAATCCTTCAAAATAGTCCCGAAACGCTTTTGCTATAGCTGTTGTACCTAGACAAGGGGAGCCTTTGTTATTTTTAATAGACATGACAAAAGTCTTATTAGTTTGTCTACGTAATTTTCTTGCCAAAAACCTTCCACTCTTATTGTCACTATCGAAATAAATTTGTTTAAGTTGAAGAGCTTTACGTTTATAGATATGTAACAATTGTGCGTTCATATCTTGTCTTTTAGACTGTAGCTCATCGTGAATGAGATTATCCTCTGGAGTTTGTTTATGTCGGGATTCTAGAATAGTTATTTGATTTAATATTTCTTCTAGTCTAGCTCTTTTTTGTTTATTCAGCATGCTTTGGAGGCTAATACATTCACCCCTTATTACACTTTTATGAGCTTCCCATATTATTCTATTGTCTATGTGTGGGGAGATATTAATTTCAAAGTATTCCTTAATAGATTTCCCCAGCTTCTCAGTTATCAGAGAATCATCTAGTAGTGATGGGTCAAATTTCCAATTGAAGTGTTTATTAGGAATGTCAGGCCATTTTAAGTCACAGCTCATGTAAGAGTGGTCTGACCACGTACAGGGTAGAATTGTACTCTGTCTGACATATGAAAAACTAGTGACATCCATAAGTATGTAATCTATCCTGGAGAACAGTTTATGTGGGGCTGAGTAGAAAGTGTAATCTTTTATTAAAGGATTAAGAATCCTCCACACGTCATGTACCGCTAAGTCTCATAAGCATTGTTTAATTGTATTTATCCTTTTTAAGGAGATAGAAGTTGACTGAGTGGAGCAGTCTATGGAGGGATCAAGTGGTACGTTAAGGTCACCTCCAATTATTAAAGAGCCTTTCATAATATCGAGGAGTGTATTAGATATGTTTTTGAAATAATGGTGCTGGTTAGAATTTGGGGCATATACACATACCAATGTCATAATCTTTCCATATAATGTGCCTATCACTGCTAAAAATCTACCATCTTTGTCTTTGTGAGTTGCAATCTCCTGAAAGGGGAGATTGTGTTTTATCAGTATCCCTACTCCATTTGTTTTAGATAAATTGGACGAATAAAAACTTTGACCAAATTTAAATTTAAATGTTTGAGGTTCCCTACCTCTTTTGAAATGCGTTTCTTGTAACATCACAATGTCACTTTTTGTCTGTTTAAAGTCGTGGAGGGCAGAATTTCTCTTCAGAGGAGAGTTAAGACCTTTACAATTAATAGATATTACCTTAATCTGATTACTTTGTTTGTTTGTCATGAGGGGTCATGGGTAAGTGGAAATGTGTTATTTTGTAGATATAGAGTTGTGTATGGTGGATGAATGTGATCGTTTACGTAAGCATTTGCACTCTCTCGAACAGCCATTATCAGAGATAAAGAGAGAAGAAAGTAAAAAGAAATCAGTGATGGAAGGAAAAGGAACATAGTTAAATGGGGTAGAGAAGGGGTGGTGTACCGGAGACTTCCATGTAAGAGGACTGAAAATATATCTCAAGTAAATATTATTGTAAGCTTCCTAATTATTAGATACAGTATCAAGGAGGAAGACAATTACATTGGAACAACATATCACTCAACAAAAGAACAACCTAGAGTTTACTTTTTTTTTTTTATATGTTAAAGACCAGGCATTATCCCGGATCGTGGTGATGAACGACAGACTGAACAAAATTCACTGATTTGGCAGGGATACGATGTCTTCACTGCTCAAGTAAAGAAACCTCATACACTTGAGATCTGTCTCAAACCCCCACCACTAACATCTTAGATCACAATTAACATAAGCCTTAAGTCAAAGTATATAACTTTTCTAACAATAGATACCACCTATAAGACATAGATAGTGCAAAACAACTGAGATAGGCTAGAAGAGTCCAGGCTGCCCTCTCAGGAATCTATTAAGTGGTGACAACATTGGGGGGTAGTTATCAAGCCGTCAACTTTTCTGACTTCGCCGGCCCAATACGCCCGCCTAAGCTCGCCTACCTTCGCCGCCGCGGACCTGAAAAAATACGCCTACGTTTTAAAAAAAATCTGTCAAAAAGCCGCGGGGCGATGAGCAGCGGACTGTGAGAGTTATCACTCATCCGATCTCGCTGCTCTTCGGCTGTTTGACAGCTTTCTTGCTAGCCTGTCACTAAGCACTCACACTAAACTACACTGTTCTACCCCCTATACCGGCGCCCCCGGAGCCCCCCGCAACTAAATAAAGTTACTAACCCCTAAACCGCCGCTCCTAGACCCTGCCGCAACTATTAAAAATGTATTAACCCCTAAACCGCCGCTCCTAGACCCCGCCGCAAGTCTTATAAATGTATTAACCCCTAAACCGCCGCTCCCGGACACCGCTGCCACCTACATTAAACCTAGTAACCCCTATCCTGCCCCCCCTACACCGTCGCCCTCTGTAATAAAGTTATTAACCCCTATCCTGCTGATCCCGCACCTCGCCGCAAATAAAAAAATAGTTTAACCCCTAAACCGCCGCTCCCTGAACCCGCCGCAACCTATATTAAATTTATTAACCCCTATCCTGCCCCCCACTACACCGCCGCAACCTATATTAAATTTATTAACCCCTATCCTGCCCCCCACTACACCGCCGCCACTGTAATAAATTTATTAACCCCTAAACCTAAGTCTAACACTAACCCTAACACCCCCCTAACTTAAATATTAATTAAATACATCTAAATCATATTTATATTATTAACTAAGTTAATCCTATTTAAAACTAAATACTTACCTATAAAATAAACCCTAATATAGCTACAATATAAATAATAATTATATTCTAGCTATCTTAGGATTTATTTTTATTTTACAGGCAAAGATCAATTTATTTTAACTAGGTACAATAGCTATTAAATAGTTATTAACTATTTAATAGCTTACCTAGCTAAAATAAAGAGAAATTTACCTGTAAAATAAAAACTAACCTAAGTTACAATTACACCTAACACTACACTATACTTTAATAAATTTTTCCTATTTAAAACTAAATACTTACCTGTAAAATAAACCCTTAGATAGCTACAATGTAATTAATAATTACATTGTAGCTATTTTAGGATTTATATTTATTTTACAGGTAACTTTGTATTTATTTTAGCTAGTTAGAATAGTTATTAAATAGTTATTAACTATTTAATAACTACCTAGCTAAAAGAAATACAAAATTACCTGTAAAATAAATCCTAACCTAAATTACAATTAAACCTAATAGTACACTATCATTAAATTAATTAAATAAACTACCTACAAATAACTACAATTAAATACAATTACATAAACTAACTAAAGTACAAAAAATAAAAAAAGCTAAGTTACAAAAAATAAAAAAATAATTTACAAACATTTAAAAACATATTACAACAATTTTAAGCTACTTACACCTAATCTAAGCCCCCTAACAAAATAACAAACCCCCCCAAAATAAAAAAATGCCCTACCCTATTCTACATTAAAAAATTTCAAAGCTCTTTTACCTTACCAGCCCTTAAAAGGGCCTTTTGTGGGGGCATGCCCCAAAGAAAACAGCTCTTTTGCCTGTAAAAGAAAAATACAACCCCCCCAACATTAAAACCCACCACCCACATACCCCTAATCTAACCCAAGCCCCCCTTACAAAAACCTAACACTAATCCCCTGAAGATCATCCTACCTTGAGTCGTCTTCACTCAGCCGAGCAGCGATGGAACCGAAGTGGACATCCGGAGCGGAAGAAGTTAATCCTCCAAGCGGCGCTGAAGAAATCTTCCATCCGCTGAAGTCATCATCCAGGCGGCGCTGAAGAAGTCTTCGATCCGGGCGATGTCATCTTCCAAGCCGGGTCTTGAATCTTCCTCCCGCCGACGCGGAACCTCCTTCTTCACCGACGGACTACGACGAATGAAGGCTCCTTTAAGGGACGTCATCCAAGATTGGAACAGCCAATAGAATGCGAGCTCAATCTGATTGGCTGATTGGATCAGCCAATCGGATTGAACTTGAATCTGATTGGCTGATTCCATCAGCCAATCAGATTTTTCCTACCTTAATTCCAAATGGCTGATAGAATCCTATCAGCCAATCGGAATTGAGGGGACGCCATCTTGGATGACGTCCCTTAAAGGAGCCTTCATTCGTCGTAGTCCGTCGGTGAAGAAGGAGGTTCCGCGTCGGCGGGAGGAAGATTCAAGACCCGGCTTGGAAGATGACATCGCCCGGATCGAAGACTTCTTCAGCGCCGCCTGGATGATGACTTCAGCGGATGGAAGATTTCTTCAGCGCCGCTTGGAGGATTAACTTCTTCCGCTCCGGATGTCCACTTCGGTTCCATCGCTGCTCGGCTGAGTGAAGACGACTCAAGGTAGGATGATCTTCAGGGGATTAGTGTTAGGTTTTTGTAAGGGGGGTTTGGGTTAGATTAGGGGTATGTGGGTGGTGGGTTTTAATGTTGGGGGGGGGTTGTATTTTTCTTTTACAGGCAAAAGAGCTGTTTTCTTTGGGGCATGCCCCCACAAATGGCCCTTTTAAGGGCTGGTAAGGTAAAAGAGCTTTGAAATTTTTTAATGTAGAATAGGGTAGGGCATTTTTTTATTTTGGGGGGGTTTGTTATTTTATTAGGGGGCTTAGATTAGGTGTAAGTATCTTAAAATTGTTGTAATATGTTTTTAAATGTTTGTAACTTTTTTTTTATTTTTTGTAACTTAGCTTTTTTTATTTTTTGTACTTTAGTTAGTTTATGTAATTGTATTTAATTGTAGTTATTTGTAGGTAATTTATTTAATTAATTTAATGATAGTGTAGTATTAGGTTTAATTGTAACTTAGGTTAGGATTTATTTTACAGGTAATTTTGTATTTCTTTTAGCTAGGTAGTTATTAAATAGTTAATAACTATTTAATAACTATTCTAACTAGCTAAAATAAATACAAAGTTACCTGTAAAATAAATATAAATCCTAAGATAGCTACAATATAATTATTAATTACATTGTAGCTATCTTAGGGTTTATTTTACAGGTAAGTATTTAGTTTTAAATAGGAATAATTTATTAAGGTATAGTGTAGTGTTAGGTGTAATTGTAACTTAGGTTAGGATTTATTTTACAGGTAAATTTCAGTTTATTTTAGCTAGGTAGCTATTAAATAGTTATTAACTATTTAATAGCTATTGTACCTAGTTAAAATAAATTGAAAGTTGCCTATAAAATAAATATTCATCCTAAAATAGCTACAATATAATTATTATTTATATTGTAGCTATATTAGGGTTTATTTTATAGGTAAGTATTTAGTTTTAAATAGGATTAATTTAGTTAATAATAGAAATATTATTTAGATTTATTTAATTACAATTTAAGTTAGGGGGGCGTTAGGGTTAGTGTTAGACTTAGGTTTAGGGGTTAATAATTTTATTACAGTGGCGGCGGCGTAGTGGGGGGCAGATTAGGGGTTAATAAATTTATTATAGGTGGCGACGGTGTAGGGGGGGCAGGATAGGGGTTAATACATTTAATATAGGTTGCGGCGGGTTCAGGGAGCGGCGGTTTAGGGGTTAATACATTTATTATAGTTGCGGCGGGTTCAGGGAGCGGCGGTTTAGGGGTTAATACATTTATTATAGTTGCGGTGGGCTCCAAGAGCGGCGGTTTAGGGGTTAATATGTATAGAGTAGCTTGCGGTGGGCTCCGGGAGCGGCGGTTTAGGGGGTAATATATTTATTTAGTTGCGGCGGTGTAGGGGGGACAGATTAGTGGTGTTTAGACTCGGGGTACATGTTAGGGTGTTAGGTATAGACAGCTCCCATAGAAATCAATGGGATGTCTGGCAGCAGCGAACTTGTACTTTTGCTATGGTCAGACTCCCATTGATTCCTATGGGATCCGCCGCCTCCAGGCTGGCGGTTTGAAAACCAGGTACGCTGGGCCGTAAAAGTGCCGAGCGTACCTGCTAGTCATTTGATAACTAGCAAAAGTAGTGAGATTGTGCCGCACTTGTGTGCGGAACATCTGGAGTGACGTAAGAATCGATCTGTGTCAGACTGAGTCCGGCGGATCGAAGTTTACGTCACAAAATTCTACTTTTGCCGGTCTCGAGCCTTTGATAACTAAGGCGAATCAGCCTCGCCACAAATACGCTGCGGAATTCCAGCGTATTTGAGGTTGACGGCTTGATAACTAGGCCCCATCGTCTCTAGTCTTTCCAGAGCTTCCTATAACCACTTATATTTTTGTCTGTCTAGACCATCACCATAAATAACATAAAGTTCAATCGACATAAACCTGCAAAAAAAGATATTTAACACTCTTAACTATAAATAACAAACATAGAATATATATAATGCAGCGCAACAAAGATAAGCTTAAAGGATACATGCTGCCCTTTCGGGGAGCTACTAAATGGAATCTATGCCATCTCTAGACTCTCCAGAGTTTCATGTGATGGATTCAGAGTTCAGGTCTGGTTGGATTATCTTCTGTTTGGAGTTTCTCCTCCGACGATGAACTGTAGCCCACTCTGGGCGCCTTTCTTTCAGACGAGAAGATCCTCCTTGTGACTCCATTGAGTTGTTTTGGTCTGAAGGGAGAGGGAATGTCAGATTGAGACCTTTAGAAAAAGAGTCCAAATCGTTCAGACTTCTATATATCCAGGTTTTGCCGTCCAGGAACACAATTAGACCAAATGGATATCCCCAGCGGTATTTTATGTTGTTTTTCTGCAGCACAGATGTGATAAATTTAGAGTCTTTTCTTTTTTGTAATGTGAGGGGGCTCAAATCCAAATATGCTTGTAGTTCATGATCTTGATATTTGTAATTAGGATTGTCCCTGAAGTGTTGCCAAATAGTATCTTTATCTTTGAAATTTAGGAACTTCATAATGACATCACGAGGCGGAGCTTGACTTGGGGGTTTCGCTCTTAGAGCTTGGTGAGACCTCTCTAGTGGGAGCATTATTGCAGGTTCTGGTGATCCCGAAAGAGTTTGAAACAGAAGTTGCAGATAGTTTTCTAAGTCATCTGGACCTATTGTTTCAGGAATCCCTCTAATTCTCAAATTATTTCTGTGACCTCTATTGTCCAGATCTTCAATCTTGTCATTCAAATCCTGTATCAGGGTAGATTGTTGTTCTTGGTGTTCAGTTATGTCCTTGATATCTTTCATTGTTTCATCTTGCATAGTTTCTAGAGCTTCGACTCTATTACCAATGTCTGTTATATCCTTTCGAAGTTCAGAGATCTCCATTTTAATCAGGTCTTTCAAAGAGTCTATATCTGTTTTAGATGGGAGTTCGCACATTTTAGATAGAATTTGTGATAACTGGTCTTGCTGTGCTCCCGCCATAGGATTCTCTGGTGTTGTTGTTTTGTCAGATTGTTTTGGATTTGAGGACTCTTGCCCCGGGCTCTCCCTTTCTTGGGATTGAAAAAATGTTGAGACTGATACAGGAGTAGTATTGTGAGATTTAAGAGACTTTTCTGGCTTTGTTTGTCTTCTAGATGTCATTCTTGTATTTATAAGAGATTAAAACAGTTAGAGAGTGTAATTCCCCTTTTGTGGCACTAGATGGAGCACTTGCTGTGATAATGAGGCTTTACAAGCAGGAATTAGGCTGCACAGTAGAAAGAACAATATTATTTATTCGTAACATTGTGCTGCTTGTAGTTTGTCTCCCTTTTATTATTGCATTAAATCTTCCTTCAGGTTGCCATGTGAAAATGGTTTCAAATGTTACAGTGTCATTTATTTCAGAGTAAAATGTGAAAAGTGTTGTTTACATTATCTTCTGTGGTTTTATTCCACATTTTAATTAGCATTATTAAAAAGACCTAGTGCAACGTTGCAATTGTTGAAGAATAGTTTTCTCCACATTACTGTTGCTTAGTTTAAGCATTCAAATCATGTTGTTGGTTAATATAGGGGATTGGTGAAGTAAGGCTTTATTGAAGCTTATTGTCCCCTAAGTCTATAATGCAGAAGGTATGACTTGAGTAGCTGTGTGGTGCCTGGTGTGGTCTGCGTTTATAATCAATAATGGCCTGTCCTGTTCTAATTATATGCCTGAGATCAATTTGTAGGCTTAGAGGCATGAGTGTGAGGTTTATTTAACTTTTGTTTACCTGCACCTGATGTTTAACTTAGATGTGGCGGTCCGGTGGCCGCATGGAGCAGGCTAGTCAAGATGGCGGCGGCTGATCAATTTGTGCAGCTTGCGCACAGGACTCCTCCTGATATACAGCGATCAGAGACCTTTTGGATCGCTTGAAGATAACCGCTGCAGTCCTTGAGTGTTCTCCCACCGGCTGAGAGCTTTTATGAGGTCCTCTATTGCAGCTTATGCAGCGTCTGGAGCTCCGGTCTCACGGAGCTAACTCACAGAGCGGCCATGTCCCGGCGTGGCAAAACTCCGCCCCCCGATAGGATTTTATTTTAATTTTTATTTTGGGAGCTTGGTGTTTTTCACTACCATTTAAAAGTCTTTCAAATAACTAGTCTTGACCCTCTGTAGCTGCTAAGAAAATGTAGATTGAGCCCCTTTGTGACATCACCAGCTCTACTATTGAAGACTTGGGAGTGCCCCACTAGGCCACCAATGGCTCATCATGTGCATCAAAGTGTTTAAACTTAATAAAGCTAAAGTAACCTAACAACAAACTAGGGGGCGCTAAAGGTATAAAAGTACAATTGTGAACCTATATATATGGAAAACTGGTAAAATGGACAAAATATAAATTAAAAGTATATATGATATTTGAAAAACTCAATTCCCCTTTGAAAGGAATTAAGGGAATAAAAAACAAATGTTCTTTGTAAAGGAAGACAAGTCGTCCTGTAATGGCTGCCTCCTCCTCACCAACTGGTCCGGGTACAACTATAGAAACAAGAAGAAACAGAGGGGCGCCTCATGTGTGGTATTGTCTGATGAAAATGTAGCATCAACAACAGTAAAGCCAAATGGGTACTCACATTCTTCGAAAGCACACCAATGTGCTGGTAGGGACAGGCTGCAGATTTATGTAGGTGTGGCAGCTCACCTCTCAGATAGTGCTGTGATGCTGAAAATAGAGTGAAAGACACAGAAAGAATGCACTACATGTGCAGACCATTAAAAATATAACCAGCAGTATTTTCTAGGTGATACAGGTGGGTACTCACATACTCCAGAAGCACACTTATGTGCTGGTAGGAACAGACTGCAAATTTTAGGCAGGTGTAGCAGCTCACCCCAAATGAGATCTCTTGGTGCTGAAAAGCTGGCAGTCCCAATCTACTGTACCAGGTTTTAGGATAAAAAACTCTTGTATGTCATCAGAGGCAGTAGGTAGGTATAGGTATCCAATCAACACGTATTTATAGTAAAATACAAATATTTATTAAAAAAGTAAAAAAATATACAACATAACAGTTGTTGTATCAGGTGGATAAAAAGGGTTAACAATATTACCCCATCCTACTTCCCATACTCCCCAGTCATTCTTTGCATCTGTAACCAGGAGCAAGTGCTACTTCTATAAGCCAGCAGCATTTTTTTAATGGGATCAGAAGAACAAATGTGTAGCGTACATACTTATTGGCTGACACATAAATTAATCAACTGACAAGGACATTGGTGAATCATTATTGAATAACAGTTCTATCTGTATGAATGAATAAACTACATTTTTGGTTGAGTGCATTCCCCCCCACCGCCCTTAAAGGCATTGCTTGTTTATCATTAGAATCATGATATGGAAAAAAACAGTTTTTTACAGTGGTGCAAATCCGAATGGTCAAGTCTACAAATAATAAAACATCAAATTACATTTTTTAGTAAAAGAAAATACATGTATTAAATAATTTCTATATATAAATATTACAACATGCTGGAATTTGGATATTAAATAAATAGTAAAGTCCAATTTAAACTTTTATGATTCAGATAGGGTATTTCATTTTAAAAAACTTTCTAATTTAATTTTATCATCAAATATGCTTTGTTCTCTTGGTATTCTTAGTTGAAAGCTAAACCTAGGTCAGCTCATATGATAATTTCTAAGTCCTTGAAGGCCGCCTCTAATTTGAACTAATTTGACAGTTTTTCACAGCTAGAGGGCGTTAGTTCATGTGTTTCATATAGATAACATTGTGCTCATGCACGTGAAGTTATTTAAGAATCAGAACTAATTGCCTGAAATGCAAGTCTGTCAAAAGATCTGAGATAAGGAGGCAGTCAGCAGAAGCTTAGATACAAGGTAATTACAGAGGTAAAAAGTATATTTCTATAACTGTGTTGGTTATGCAAAACTGGAGAATGGGTAATAAAGGGATATCTATATTTTTGAACAATAACATTTTTGGTGTCTACTATCCCTTTAAATAACCAATTGCACTTAAAGAAATGTATATATTCAAAGGATACTGATTAACGATTATTAAGGTGGGTTGGACAGTTTTGTATATTTAGCTTAAATATGTGAATAGAGATTTTGAAACTAAAATCTGCCAAAAATGTCAATAGAAATGTGTTATTAACTGTTATCCTTTTGTTTTTGACAATAGAAAGCTTTATTCAGTATTGAAATAAAAAAGTATGAAACACAATATTTGTTTATGTATTTTAAAATAAAGTTGTTGCCATTATTAACAGCACATATTTTATATTTCTTTCCAATAGCGGGGAGTCCACGATTCCATACAATTACTGTTGGGAAATTCAATTCCTGGCCACCAGGAGGAAGCAAAGACACCCAGCAAAGCTTAAGTATCCATCCTACTTCCCATACTCCCCAGTCATTCTTTGCATCTGTAACCAGGAGGAAGTGAAGATAGTGCTCTGAATAAAAATGTAACTAAGTCCTTTAATGGGTAGCTTCCCTTCAAGTAGGACTGGGGTAATGCTGTGTCCATGTAAACCTCTTTAGTAAGAGTATTGGTAGCTTTTGGAAGTCGCAGGGAGGCTTCTCTGTTCTCTCTCCAGCAATCTATGCTAACCCCCTATCTGGCAACAAGGGTTATTTATTCTGCTTTCCTTCTACTTCAGATCCCTGTCAGAAGTCTGGATGAGTCTGTCAGACCTGGAAGGCTGTGTCTGCATCACGGCAATAAACCTCTGGAGTAAGTTTATCTGGAACAGAAGGTGAACTGGTGGGCACCGGCTATCTCTATAGAGGTATTTATTAAAGGGTCTAGAGGTCTCTATAAGGGATCCTATGATGGGCAATATAGACCCAAGCAAGAGGGCAACATTCTCTCTTTGGGAGAATAGCCTCAGACTTTGTCTTTCAGCCTGGGATCTCAGCCTCATGGGCAGTATGTGCTGTAAGACTTGAGGGTCAGTGAACGGTCACCATTTTCTCCCTCTCTGCTCCACGCTTATTGCTGCGCTATTTAGGCTCTAGGGCCATGGCGGCCATTCACTCTAAAATAGCTCTGGAGGAGTGTTCAACCGTGGCAACAGAAGCATCTGCACAAATGCAGGTGCTGTAACTATAAGTTACCAGGCAGAGGTGCGACAACCTGAGTGAGTCAGATGTTTGATACTCATTCGATGTGTAAATATGTATGGTTGCCACGTACCCCCAGTCTCACATTATTCATTGCGCCACGTGCAGTGCGACTGATGGGACAATATTGTGTTTGTTACGCACATTTTCTAAGAGGGGCATGATCACTACTGTGGTCTCTTGTGCTATTTTCTATCACACTAGTAGTCTAGATACAGCATGAACGCTATTTCCTTTTCGGAGCGAAATCCACAGGGCAGGTGCCTTTAACGTTTGTGGATATTGGGGCTTACTTTGTGAGAGACGCTCCCATGATTCCTTTCTCTGCTGTATGTTTAGGTCAGATATAGGGACAATGTCAGTGAGGTTTGTGGTCTAGCTATGGTGGAGCTGAGCATTTTCCCACCACAGGATCATTTTTTACTTCTCTCTCTGAGTGACTTTGACCGTTGCCTTGTTGTTTGTTTTGCGCCTTTCCTCTGTACCTCGTATGCGGATGGCGCTAAGCGGCTGTCGGTCTTTATCTCTCTCTAATAATATAACATCAGGGAGTTTCTTTGTGTTGTCAGTGTGTGTCACTAATACACAGGTGTGTAACATTACTATTTAGTATATATCATATATACATTGGTACTATGTTTAATGTATGTTATTTATATGTACATTTACACTCCATGCTTAGGGGCCCATTTATCAAGCTCCGTAAGGAGCTTGTGGGCCCGTGTTTCTGCGAGTCTTCAGACTCGCCAGAAACAGCAGATATGAAGCAGCATGAATCGCCGGAATTCAACCCGATAGAGTACGATTGGGTTGATTGACACCCCCTGCTGGCGGCCCATTGGCCGCGAGTCTGCAGGGGGCGGCGTTGCACCAGCAGCTCTTGTGAGCTGTTGGTGCAATGCTGAATACAGAGAGCGTTTTGCTCTCCACATTCAGCGATGTCTGTCGGACCTGATCCGCACTGTCGGATCAGGTCAGACAGAGATTTGATAAATAGGCCTCTTAGTATTTATGTCCTGTTCATCAGTGTCATTCTTATAGTGGTGCTCACTAGAATGTGTTTATAATTTTTTTTTATTGCACTGCCTTATTTATTTTTTCCTGTTCAACAGGAATTCCCTGGTATCTGGCGCCATCTAGTGGCAGTGAAGGGTATTTTTCCATTTTATTACAGAGCATTATATAGTGCTTATCTATACTCTATACTATAATTGTGTTTGTAAGCGCACGTCGCCGTCGGCAGTTGCGCACGCATCCTCAAAGGAATGTTGGATGCGCGTGTAGCCGCCTTGCGGCGACAGACAGCTTCAGGAGCTCCAACTCTCAGCTGTAACATAACAGCTGAGAGCTGGAGTTTCTGAAGCTTCAGGTATCTGCCGCATATGGAGCTGGAGCGCGATCGGTGCTCCGCCTCTATATGAGGCCAGATGCCTGATCGTTACAGACGGTGACACTGTGTGTGTCACCGTCTGTAACTATCTTCTGTTGGTGCCAGTGGGAGGTGTGAGCGGGTGGCGGGTGGGTGGCTAAGCAGGGAAGGGGAGGCAGTGGGAGTGCCCTAAAAAAAATGTCAGCTCAGCAGGGAAGGGGAGGCAGTGGGAGTGTCCCAATTAAAAAAAAGGACAGGGGGAGAGAGAAAAGAGAAGGGGGGAGAGAGAAAAGAAAAAGGGGGGAGGGAGCAAAAGAGAAGGGGGAGAGAGCAAAAGAAAAGGGGGGAGAGCAAAAGAGAAGGGGGGAGAGAGCAAAAGAGAAGGGGGAGAGAGCAAAAGAGAAGGGGGGAGAGAGCAAAAGAGAAGGGGGAGAGAGCAAAAGAGAGGGAGAGAGCAAATGAGAGGGGGGAGGGAGAGCAAAATAAAGGGGAGAGCAAAAAAGAGTGGGGAGAGAGCAAAAGAGAGAGGGGAGAGGGAGAGCAAAAGAGAGGGTGGAGAGAGCAAGAGAGAAGGGGAGAGAGAGTGCAAAAGAGAGGGGGAGAGAGCGCAAAAGAGAGGGGGAAGTGAGCGCAAAAGAGAGGGGGAGAGAGAGATCAAAAGAGAGGAGGGGAGAGAGAGCAAAAGAGAGGAGGGAAAGAGAGCACAAAAGAGAGGGGGAGAGAGAGAGAGCAAATGAGAACTGGAGAGAGAGAAAAAGAGAGGGGAGAGAAAGAGAGAGAGCAAAAGAGAGGGGAGAGGGAGAGAAAGAGAGGGGATAAGAGAGCAAAAGAGAGGGGAGAGAGAGCAAAAGAGAGGGGAGAGAGAGAGCAAAAGAGAAGGAGGGAGAGAGAAAAAGAAAAGGAGGGAGAGCAAAAGAGAGGGGAGAGGGAGAGCAAAAGCAAAAGAGAGGGAAGAGGGAGAGCAAAAGAGAGAGGAGAGAGAGAGAGAGCAAAAGTGAGAGGGGGAGGGAGAGCAAAAGAGAGGGGAGAGCAAAAGAGAGGGGGGAGAGAGCAAAAGAGAAGGGTGGAGAGAGCAAAAGAGAAGGGTGGAGAGAGCAAAAGAGAAGGGGGGAGAGAGCAAAAGAGAAAGGGGAGAGAGCAAAAGAGAAGGGGGAGAGAGCAAAAGAGAAGGGGGAGAGAGCAAAAGAGAAGGGGGAGAGAGCAAAAGAGGGAGGAGAGCAAAAGAGAGGGGAGAGGGAGAGCAAAAGAGAGAGAGGAGAGAGAGAGAGCAAATGAGAGGGGGGGAGGGAGAGCAAAAGAGAGGGGGGGAGAGAGCAAAAGAGAGGGGGAGAGAGAGCGCAAAAGAGAGGGGGGAGAGAGAGCACAAAAGAGAGGGGGAGAGAGAGCAAAAGAGACGGGGAGAGAGAGAGCAAAAGAGAGGGATGACAGAGCAAAAGAGAGGGGGAAAAAGAGCACAAAAGAGAGGGGGAGAGAGAGAGAGCAAATGAGAGCTGAGAGAGAGAAAAAGAGAGGGGAGAGAGAGCAAAAGAGGGGAGAGAGAGAAAAAAGAGAGGGGAGAAAGAGAGCAAGATAGAGGGGAGAGAGAGAGCAAAAGAGAAGGGGGGAGATAGCAAAAGAGAAGGGGGAGAGAGCAAAAGAGAAGGGGGGAGAGAGCAAAAGAGAAGGGGGGGAGAGCAAAAGAGAAGGGGGGGAGAGAGCCAAAGAGAAGGGGGGAGAGAGCCAAAGAGAAGGGAGGATAGAGTAAAAGAGAAGAGAGGAGAGAGCAAAAGAGAGGGGAGAGGGAGAGCAAAGGCAAAAGAGAGGGAGAGCAAAAGAGAGAGGAAAGAGAGCAAAAGTGAGAGGGTGAGGGAGAGCAAATGAAAGGGGGGGAGGGAGAGCAAAAGAGAGGGGGGAGAGAGAGAGCAAAAGAGAGGGGAGAGCAATAGAGAGGGGGAGAGAGCAAAAGAGAAGGGGGGATAGAGCAAAAGAGAAGGGGAAGAGAGCAAAAGAGAAGGGGGGAGAGAGCAAAAGAGAAAAGGGGAGAGAGCAAAAGAGAGGGGAGAGGGAGAGCAAAGGCAAAAGAGAGGGGGGAGGGAGAGCAAAAGAGAGAGGAAAGAGAGCAAAAGTGAGAGGGGGAGGGAGAGCAAATGAGAGGGGGGAGAGAGCAAAAGAAAGGGGGGAGAGAGCAAAAGAGAGGGTGGAGAGAGAGAGCAAAAGAGAGGGGGGAGAGAGCAAAAGAGAGGGGGGAGAGAGCGAGCAAAAGAGAGGGGGAGAGAGAGCAAAAAAGAGGGGGGCAAAGCAAAAGAGAGGGGGAGAGAGAGCCAAATAGAGGGGGAGAGAGAGCAAATGAGAGCTGGAGAGAGAGCAAAAGAGAGGGGAGAAAGAGAGCAAAAGAGAGGGGGGGAGAGAGAGCAAAAGAGAGGGGGGAGAGAGAGCAAATGAGAGGGGAGAGAGAGAAAATGAGAGGGGAGAGAAAGAGCAAATGAGCGGGGAGAGAGAGCAAAAGAGAGGTGGAAGAGAGCAAAGGTAAGGGGGCAGAGAGCAAAAGAGAGGGGGAGAGAGAGCACAAAAGAGAGGGGGAGAGAGAGCAAAAGAGACGGGGAGAGAGAGAGCAAAAGAGAGGGATGACAGAGCAAAAGAGAGGGGGAAAAAGAGCACAAAAGAGAGGGGAGAGAGAGAGAGCAAATGAGAGCTGAGAGAGAGAAAAAGAGAGGGGAGAGAGAGCAAAAGAGGGGAGAGAGAGAAAAAAGAGAGGGGAGAAAGAGAGCAAGATAGAGGGGAGAGAGAGAGCAAAAGAGAGGGGAGAGAGAGAGCAAAAGAGAAGGGGGGAGATAGCAAAAGAGAAGGGGGAGAGAGCAAAAGAGAAGGGGGGAGAGAGCAAAAGAGAAGGGGGGAGAGAGCAAAAGAGAAGGGGGGAGAGAGCCACAGAGAAGGGGGGAGAGAGCCAAAGAGAAGGGAGGATAGAGTAAAAGAGAAGGGAGGAGAGAGCAAAAGAGAGGGGAGAGGGAGAGCAAAGGCAAAAGAGAGGGAGAGCAAAAGAGAGAGGAAAGAGAGCAAAAGTGAGAGGGTGAGGGAGAGCAAATGAAAGGGGGGATGGAGAGCAAAAGAGAGGGGGGAGAGAGAGAGCAAAAGAGAGGGGAGAGCAATAGAGAGGGGGAGAGAGCAAAAGAGAAGGGGGGATAGAGCAAAAGAGAAGGGGAAGAGAGCAAAAGAGAAGGGGGGAGAGAGCAAAAGAGAAAAGGGGAGAGAGCAAAAGAGAGGGGAGAGGGAGAGCAAAGGCAAAAGAGAGGGGGGAGGGAGAGCAAAAGAGAGAGGAAAGAGAGCAAAATTGAGAGGGGGAGGGAGAGCAAATGAGAGGGGGGAGAGAGCAAAAGAAAGGGGGGAGAGAGCAAAAGAGAGGGTGGAGAGAGAGAGCAAAAGAGAGGGGGGAGAGAGCAAAAGAGAGGGGGGAGAGAGCGAGCAAAAGAGAGGGGGAGAGAGAGAGAGCAAAAAAGAGGGGGGCAAAGCAAAAGAGAGGGGGAGAGAGAGCAAAAGAGAGGGGGAGAGAGAGCAAATGAGAGCTGGAGAGAGAGCAAAAGAGAGGGGAGAAAGAGAGCAAAAGAGAGGGGGGGAGAGAGAGCAAAAGAGAGGGGGGAGAGAGAGCAAATGAGAGGGGAGAGAGAGAAAATGAGAGGGGAGAGAAAGAGCAAATGAGCGGGGAGAGAGAGCAAAAGAGAGGTGGAAGAGAGCAAAGGTAAGGGGGCAGAGAGCAAAAGAGAGGGGGAGAGAGAGCGCAAAAGAGAGGGGGAGAGAGAGGGCAAAAGAGAGGGGGAGAGAGAGGGCAAAAGAGAGGGGGAGAGAACAAAAGAGAGGGAGAAAGAGAGTGCAAAAGAGGGGGAGAGAGTGAGCAAAAGAGAGGGGGAGAGAGCGAGCAAAAGAGAGGGGGAGAGAGGGAGAGCAAATGAGCTGGAGAGAGAGCAAAAGAGAGGGGAGAGAGAGCAAAAGAGAGGGGAAGAGAGAGAGAGCAAAAGAGAGGGGAGAGAGAGAGCAAAAGAGAGGGGGGAGAGAGAGAGCAAAAGAGAGGGGGGAGAGAGAGCAAAAGAGGGGGGAGAGAGAGCAAAAGAGGGGGGAGAGAGAGCAAAAGAAAGGGGGGAGAGAGAGCAAAAGGGGTGGTGAAAAAATCCACCTGGATGCAGCATGGATTCTTTAACTACCCTGCCATCCAGGTGGATTTTTTCACCACCCCTTTTGCTCTCTCTCCCCCCTTTCTTTTGCTCTCTCTCCGATTCCGAAAATGGCAGGGTGTTTTTTATTACCACAAAATACTGCCCTCTGGGCAGGCTTTCCCACTTATTTATATAAAAGAAGAGTTGCAAAATAGGTTGTTTCTACATCTGTAGCCTAAATAAAAATTAGACTGCCCTTCGGGCAGGCTTATCGACTAGTTTCCTCATAATCTCATAATGTTTATATAGTAACACTTCAGGGTTACCCTTTTTTTGTGTGCAATATTCATTTTTCCGTTAAAGGGTGTTAACAAAAAGGTACAGTATTATCTGTAGCTGTTTACTCCTGTTCTTATAATGTGTTTTTTCAGGTTACACATTTATAAATAATTAAAGTTTATACTGTATTACTTTTATTTTACTGGTGTGTGTCGCCATCTTGTGGCGGTTCAATGTAAAATGCATATGTTTATTTTCATGCTTATATATTTTATGAATATGGGCACAATAATATATTTTCTCTCATATTGAGATTTCTGCTAATGACTGTGGCATCATGTATTGTCCTATGTAAAATACATATTTTTATTAGTGATCTTTGGACACTAAGATGTTTATTTTCATGTTAACCTATTGGCTTTGCCAAATGTAAAAAGGTATAACTGTGCGGAACTACTTAGATACCCATTGGATTGGATATCACATACAAATAATTTTATCAATTGTAAAATGGATGAGGCTGTTTGTGCCCCTCTATCTTTATCATTTATTTTACATGCATACAAAGAATTTGGAAGTAGGATTGCATCCCATCCTTTATATAAAGATATTCTATTAGCCTGGAGAGGGGCGGTGAAATTGTTGGGTTATAGTTTTTTGATCTCTAAACAACTTCCTTTTCTAGGTAATCCCAGATTTATCCCGGGGTTAAGTTATAGGGTGTTCCACCGGTGGTGGGTTAAGAAAATTTACTATATCTCCCATCTGGTGGACCCCCTGACCTTGCTTCTGTATAACTTTAAGTAATTCCAGAAAAGATAGGAGGTACCAATTTCAGATAAGTTTTTTTTTTTTTTACAGGCAAAATACTATGTACTGCAAATGATTAAGATAGAACCAAATATCATTCAAAGACATCCTATATTGGATTGCCCTAAGATTAAAAAAGGTTTACTTGCCTTTCTTTATGGTATTTTACTAGCCCCAGTGGTGGAGGGGTCTATAAGGGATTATACTAGTAAATGGAGTAGATATAATTTTAGTGGAAACTTGGATATTCAAAAGAGCTTTGAAACAGTTAAAAAAGTCACAAAATCGGCTAAGTTTAGAGAATCACACTTAAGATTGGTTCATCTGGATTATATTACTCCAAGGAGAGCAATTAAATAGAATACCCGGATAGAAAATAAATGCAAGAAATGTGGGGAGGAGGTCCCGTGTATTCTACATATGGTATTTCAATGCCCTAAGATTAGGCAGCTTTAGGGGCAAAATTGAATACTTAATTCTTTTAGTTATGGGAAAAAGGGTTAAAATTTCGGGGGGAAATTCCCTCTTTATAAATAAAGTAGAAGAATGGGGATCAAAATATAGATTTATTCAATGGGTTATTATCCTGACGAGATCTCTTATTTTTAAGAATTGGATTAATAATAGAATTCCTTTCATAGGGGCAGTTAAAAGTCTATTGGTAAAACAGGCAATCCTGGGGGCCTATGACACAAAATTCTATAAAATAGACGGGATAGATATCTCTAGTAGGATATGGATGGATTTTATTATTTTCATGGGTAAGGACTTTTGGTCAGAAATCAATCAGATAATTCCTTTAGTTTGAGTGGAGGAAGAGTAAGGGAATTAATTATTTTTTTTGTTTTTTTGTGTGTTTTGTTTTGTTATTGTTTGTTTGTTTATCCAGAGTCCTGGTTGTTAGGACATTGAGGTGTTCTGTCAGCTAGAGGGAAGGGATGAATCAGAGCAATCCTAGATGTAAGTACGGTAATTATGGGGTAGTTGAGGAATTAATACTTTGGCTATATAGGATTCTTTTCCCCAGGGCAAGGGCATAGATGATTTATCTATGTGATGTATATTTGCTTGTTTTCTCAATTGTTTTAAGAAAGTTGTATGTAAAGAAAAATAAACATTTTGTGTAACAATAAAGATTTAAATAATAATAAAAAAAATACTTACAAACCATATATATATATATATATATATATATATATATATATATAATTTATGGTTTGTAAGTCTGTCAATGTGTTCTTGAACGGTTTAGATCTCCAGGTGGAAAATGCTACTCCAATCAATCAGGTTCTTGAACACCTCTCAACAGATCATGTAAAACAAAAAAGAAGAGGACAGAGCGCAAAACCCCTTTATGTGTAAACCAATAAACTAAAATGATTTTATTGCAGACAGAACTTATGAATAACACACTCACATGAAGTACCCTCAAACAATTATGAGGTATGATACATGCGTATATCACACAGATCGATAGTGCAGATCCAACGTGTCCCTCCGATTACCAGTCTCTATCCCACACGTTGAGGCAAGTCCACTCTGTAAGCAGGCACTGTGCAATCCGGCACCAGCAGATCCAAAAAGCTCTTAATGTACCAGTGAGAGATGACACCATGTTCCATGTGTACGACTGAACGGACAACCCAAAACTCGTGGATCTTGTATGATGACTATTTTCCACCTAGTCACTAATGTTTGTTGACTGTTCTGTGCGACTGGTTCCTGGTCTGTTAGCTGTTCTCTGCTCTTGATTCCATGTCTAGAACCTCTGTACAGCAGTTTAGTTCCACAATATATTCTGTCTCTCCCATACAGCTAACAGACCAGGAACCAGTCGCACATAACAGTCAAAAAACATCAGCAGTGACTAGGTGGAAAATAGTCATTATACAAGATCCATGAGTTTTTAGTTGTCTGTTCACATGGAACATGGTGTCATCTCTCACTGGTACATTAAGAGCTTGCTGGATCTGCTGGTGCCGGATTGCACAGTGTCTGCTTACAGAGTGGACTTGCCTCAACATGCAGGATAAAGACTGGTAATCGGAGGGACACTTTGGATCTGCACTATCACTGTGCGATATACGCCTGTATCATACCTCATAATTGTTTGAGGGTACTTCATGTGAGTGTGTTATTCATAAGTTCTGTCTGCAATAAAATCATTTTATTTTATTGGTTTACACTTAGAGGGTTTTTGTGCTCTGTTCTCTTCTTTTTTTGTTTTACATGATCTTAGGACACTAATATGTTTATTTTCATTCTTACACATTTCATGTATATGGACACAATAATATAATCTCTCATGTTGAGGAGATTTTCTACTTATGACTGTGGCATCATATATGGTGCTATGTAAAATACATATTTTTCTTAGTGATCTTAGGACACTAACATGTTTATTTTCTTGCTTACATATTTCAGGTATATGGGCTCAATAATATAATCCTTCTCATATCGAAAAGGTTTTCTGCTAAGGACTGTTACATCATGTTTTGCCCTATGTAAAATACATACAATTATGTATGCTCAGTCAATGGAACGGCGATCATTCGGATCTGTCTCAGTGAATCGCCTTAGACAACCACACTCTCTTGGTGGCTCTGTCAGGATCATCTGGCCCAAGGTATGTGCTTTTTAAGACCATCATGGGAGATTGTGTCTACAGATGCCAGCCTCTCAGGCTAGGGAGCTGTTTGGGGTCCCTTAAGAGCTCATGGATTCTGGTTGCCGGAGGAATTGGTCCTTCCGATAAACATTCTGGAGCTGAGAGCTATCTACAATGCTCTGGTAGTGTGGCCTCAACTGAGTCCTGTCAGTTTTATCAGATTTCAGTTAGACAACATAACTTCTGTGGCTTATATTAATCATCAAGGAGGAACAAGGAGTTCCCTGGCAATGAAAGAAGTCTCTCCCATCCGTCAGTCGGCGGAGTCTCTCAATTGTCACTTTTCCGGCATTCATATCCTGGGAGTGGACAACTAGGAAGCGGACTATCTGAGCAGACAGGCGTTCTATTCAGGAGCGTGGGCTCTTTATCGAGAGGTGTTCTCGGAGATAACCCTCAGGTTGGGGTTCCGGATATAGACCTCATGGCTTCTCGCCTCATTACCAAGTTGCCCAGATAAGGGTCAAGATCGAGGTACCCTCTGGCAGCGCTGGTGGATGCACTAGCAGTTCCATGGGAGTTCAGTCAGATTTTTCTGTTCCCTCTGCCCTTCTTACCAGGGTCTTAGCCCGCATCAAGTAGGAGCGGACCTTGGTGATCCTAATTGCTCCAGCTTTACAGCGCAGGTCTTGGTTTGTGGATCTGGTGAAGATTTCTTCCTTCTCTCAGTGGAGGTTGCCACTGAGGAAGGACCTTCTACTTCAAGGTCCGTTCTTCCACCAAGATCTAGATTATCTGAGGCTGAGTGTGTGGAGATTGAATGCTAAGTCCTGTCTAAATGTATCAGAAGGTCTTGCGCACCTATGTCTCTTGGTGTAAGTCTCAAGGTTTTCCTTGGCACAAGGTTCAAGTTCCTCAAATTCTTTTGTTTCTCCTAGAAAAAGAGTTACAAAAGAGTTAGCCTATTTGCCGGACGTTAATTTTTTTGTTCAAGCCCTGGTTAGATTCAGGCTTGCATTTAAGCCTGTTGCTCCTCCCTGGAGCCTTAATTTAGTTCTTGTCTTCTGCAGCAGGCTCCGTTTGAGCCTATGCATCCTGTAGATATTAAACGTTTTTTATTGGAAGGTTTTGTTTTTTTTGTTGTCTATTTCTTCTGCTCGTAGAGTTTCAGAATTGTCAGCCTTACAGTATGACCCTCATCTTTTTTTCCTCACTCATGCGGATAAAGTTGTTCTCCATATTAAACTTAGATTTCCTCCCCATGGTGTTTTCTGAACCCAAAATTAATCAGGAGATTGTAGTTCCTTCCTTCTGTCCTAATCCTCCTTCTCAGAAGGAATGGTTGCTTCACAACGTGGATGTGGTGCATGCCCTAAAGTTCTATCTCCAGGCTACCAAAGAGTTTAGACAATCTTCTTCATTGTTTCTTGTGTATTCCAGTAGGCGCAAGGGCCAGATGGTCACTGCAACTACTATTTCTTTTTGGCTGAGGAGTGTCATTCACTTGGCTTATGAGATAGCCAGACAACAGCCTCCTGAGAGGATTTTGGCTCACTCTACCCGTCCTGTTTCTTCTTTCTGGTAGTGGAGGCTCCTCCATATAATCACAACTGCACGTGAGCCTCCTGGGAAAAAAAAGAAAAAAGAAAGAAAATACATTTTTTTGGCTGAATAAATATAATTTCTCCAATAGCCCCCTATTGGAAAAATTATATTTATTCTGCCAAAAAAGGTTCCAGTCTACTGTCCAGTTTAATAAAAAAAAATCCTTTTATATACCTCTATAACTCTCTACCGCACGTGCGGTAGAGAGGTATAGCCTGCTATAGCCCTTTGCACATTTTTTATATGTGCATGCTGCTCCGCCCATAACAGAGCCTATACCTTTGCTAATAGCAAAATTTTCAGTGTGCGGTTGGGCCATTTCTATGGGCGGGCAGCAGGGGGAGCTCCCAAGGCTAGGAACTAACTACAAGTCCCATTATGCATAGCCATTACTTAGCCAATGAGAGAGCGGTCTGGTGGTCAGGGGAGGAGGGGCTGTAGACTTGCGTGCGTGTGGAACAAACACTGGCACTGTTAATCAAGGTATGTCTATCCTACTTTATCATCATATCTACTTAGGCAAAAACACACTCCAGATCTTATTACAGCATAAAGATAGAGTGTAGACTGCAAGAGCAGCAACCAGCAAGTAGAGCAGTTCAGTGTAGCCGATCAGGGAGAATTACAGCAGTGAAGATTTCTAAGATGGAAAACGTTTTTACTACATTTGTGTTATGTATATTCTTTACTGAAAAAAACCTATTTTTTTTAATTTTACATCTGTAGTCTAGGACTACGGATGTAAAATAAAAATAAAAAATGTGTTATGCATCAGTAAAGAATATACATAGCACATGTAGTAAAAACGTTTTCCATCTTAGAAATCTTCACTGTTGTAATTCTTAAATGTTATGCACCACTGCCACCTGCTGGCTGCAAGTAATATAGCAAGCACTATAATATGATTGTGTGTGAGGGTAATATATATATATATATATTATATATATATATGTGTGTGTGTGTGTGTGTGTGTGTGTGTGTGAAAAAAAACTAGGCTGATATTTTACCACATAGGTATTTAATACATCTTTGGTGTGATACATTTTGTAATATATATATATATATATTCCTCACAGCAAATGCACACTCAGGTCTTTTCTGTGAACAAAATATACTTTTATTGGAACGTTTTCGGGGAGAAGTTCCCCTTCATCAGCTAATGAAGGGGAACTTCTCCCCGAAAACGTTCCAATAAAAGTATATTTTGTTCACATAAAAGACCTGAGAGTGCATTTGCTGTGAGGAATATTTATTATATTTATGCACCCAGGCGGATGACTCTTGGAGGGCAACACTGTAGTTTGGATTGTTTTATATATATATATATATATATATATATATATATATATATATATATATATATATATATACTGTGTGTGTGTATATATATTATTTTTTAATATACAGTGTGTGTGTAATATATATATATATGTAATATATATATATATATATATATATATATATATATTATTTTTTAATATACAGTGTGTGTAATATATATATATACATATATATAAATATAATATGTAATATATATATATATTATTTGTTAATATACAGTGTGTGTGTAAAATATATATATATATATATATATATAGATCATCAGAGGAAGAAATCATCCACGCCAAAAGTTAAAGTAAAACTTGACCTTTATTTTCTTCGATTAAAATTGCTAACAGGCTATTTTACATAACTGGTCCGTGAACCCCCATTTAAAAAACCCACAAGTCGCCACTGCTTCCTGGGCTTTTAAGAACGAAGCTTCCATGGAATAAATCTGTAAGGCGGCTAAATGGTCCTCTTTGCATACCTTTTCAAATATGAGGTTTTTGCCTCAGCTGAGGCTTCTTTTGGGATAAAGGTACTTCAAGCGGTGGTGCCTTCAGTTTAGGTCCGCCTACCTTTAGTTCTCCATCCCTGTCCATTCTGTGTCCTCCCTGGCTTGGGTTTTGATTTCCCAACAGTAATTGAATGGAATCATGAACTCTCCATGCCATTGGAAAGAAAACAAAATGTATACTTACTTGATAACGGGTGTGGAAATAAAAAAAAAAAAAACTACTTGTCCAAGGGACTAAAGCAAGAGCCGAATCTACTTGTCCCTCGTGATAATCTACTTGTCCTTTGCGTGTGTTGTCTGTAGAGCTGCATTAGTTTATACAGTACTAGAGGTGTGTGCGTGTGTTGTCTGTAGAGCTGCACTACTTTATACAGTACTAGAGGTGTGTGCGTGTGTTGTCTGTAGAGCTGCATTACTTTATACAGTACTAGAGGGGTGTGTGTATTGTCTGTAAAGCTGCACTACTTTATACAGTACTAGAGGTGTGTGCGTGTGTTGTCTGTAAAGCTGCACTACTTTATACAGTACTAGAGGGGTGTGTGTGTTGTCTGTAAAGCTGCACTACTTTATACAGTACTAGAGGTGTGTGCGTGTGTTGTCTGTAAAGCTGCACTACTTTATACAGTACTAGAGGGGTATGTGTGTTGTCTGTAGAGCTGCACTACTTTATACAGTACTAGAGGGGTGTGTGTGTTGTCTGTAGAGCTGCATTACTTTATACAGTACTAGAGGTGTGTGCGTGTGTTGTCTGTAGAGCTGCATTACTTTATACAGTACTAGAGGGGTATGTGTGTTGTCTGTAGAGCTGCACTACTTTATACAGTACTAGAGGGGTATGTGTGTTGTCTGTAGAGCTGCACTACTTTATACAGTACTAGAGGGGGTGTGTGTTGTCTGTAGAGCTGCACTACTTTATACAGTACTATAGGGGTGTGTGTGTTGTCTGTAGAGCTGCACTACTTTATACAGTACTAGAGGGGTGTGTGTGTTGTCTGTAGAGCTGCATTACTTTATACAGTACTAGAGGGGTGTTGTCTGTAAAGCTGCACTACTTTATACAGTACTAGAGGGGTGTGTGTGTTGTCTGTAGAGCTGCACTAATTTATACAGTACTAGAGGGGTGTGTGTGTTGTCTGTAAAGCTGCAATACTTTTTACAGTACTAGAGGTGTGTGTGTGTTGTCTGTAGAGCTGCACTACTTTATACAGTACTAGAGGTGTGTGCGTGTGTTGTCTGTAGAGCTACAATACTATATACAGTACTA
The DNA here is from genome assembly GCF_027579735.1 of Bombina bombina. Taxonomy (NCBI): domain Eukaryota; kingdom Metazoa; phylum Chordata; class Amphibia; order Anura; family Bombinatoridae; genus Bombina; species Bombina bombina. The sequence goes on from NC_069505.1 coordinate 557,387,339, forward strand.
GAGGGGTGTGTGTGTTGTCTGTAAAGCTGCAATACTTTATACAGTACTAGAGGGGTGTGTGTGTTGTCTGTAGAGCTGCACTACTTTATACAGTATTAGAGGGGTGTGTGTGTTGTCTGTAGAGCTGCACTACTTTATACAGTACTAGAGGTGTGTGTGTGTTATCTGTAGAGCTGCACTACTTTACACAGTACTAGAGGTGTGTGTGTGTTGTCTGTAGAGCTGCACTACTTTATACATTACTAGAGGTGTGTGCGTGTGTTGTCAGTAGAGCTGCACTACTTAACACAGTACTAGAGGTGTGTGTGTGTTGTCTGTAGAGCTGCACTACTTTACACAGTACTAGAGGTGTGTGTGTGTTGTCTGTAGAGCTGCACTACTTTATACAGTACTAGAGGTGTGTGCATGTGTTGTCTGTAGAGCTGCACTACTTTATACAGTACTAAAGGTGTGTGTGTGTTGTCTGTAGAGCTGCACTACTTTATACAGTACTAGAGGTGTGTGTGTGTTGTCTGTAGAGCTGCACTAATTTATACAGTACTAGAGGGGTGTGTGTGTTGTCTGTAGAGCTGCATTATTTTATACAGTACTAAAGGGGTGTGTGTGTTGTCTGTAGAGCTGCAATACTTTATACAGTACTAGAGGTGTGTGTGTGTTGTCTGTAGAGCTGCACTACTTTATACAGTACTAGGTGTGTGTTGTCTGTAGAGCTGCACTACTTTATACAGTACTAGAGGTGTGTGTGTTGTCTGTAGAGCTGCATTACTTTATACAGTACTATAGGGGGGGGGTGTTATCTGTAGAGCTGCACTACTTTACACAGTACTAGAGGTGTGTGTGTGTTGTCTGTAGAGCTGCACTACTTTATACAGTACTAGAGGTGTGTGCGTGTGTTGTCTGTAGAGCTACACTACTTTATACAGTACTAGAGGGGTGTGTGGGAGCGGAGTCCGGGAGCGGCAGAATATGGGTTAATAACATTATATAGGTGGCGGCGATGTCAGGGGTGGCAGATTAGGGGTGTTTAGACTCGGGACTTATGTTAGGTGTAAACGTTACTTGTTTTCAACCATGGAAATCAATGGGATATCTGGCAGCATTGAACATAAGCTTTCGCTGCTTTCAGACTCCCACTGATTTCTATGGCATCTGCGGCCACCAGGGTGGCGGATTGAAAACCATGTACGCTGGGCCGGAATAGCTGCGAGCATACCTGTGAGAAATTTGATAAATGGGAAAAAGTGTCAGAGCCGAATGTGTATTCGGAACATCTGTAATGACGTAAGCATTGATCTGCGTCGGATTGAGACCGGCGGATCATATGTTACGTCACAAATTTCAACTTTTGCCGGTCTGTAGGCTTTGATAACTAGGTCGGATCAAGCTCACAACAATTACGCTGCGGAATTCCGGCTTATTTGCGGTTGACGGCTTGAAAAATATCCCCCCATCTCTCCCTCTTACCTTTACAATAGATAAAACAGGTTGAGACAAAAGGAAACCTATTGGATATATAAATTGAAAACGTTGTTCCCTTATGGACTGAATATGGATTTGGCCGCCTTTTGATTGTTAAATCATAGGTGGCCTGATTCCCTTTGTCTCTGCCTGTTGTGTGTGTGTGTGTATATATCTCTAAATACATTTTTTTGTGTATTCTTTTTGTGTAAAATAGATACTTTTGTTCAGCTTGACATTTCACTATTTAATAATTTAGTAATATTTCACATAGAGTTGACACCATGGGGCCTATTTAACAAAGGTCTGTCAGACCTGAAGTTAAATAGAAGTCAGTGCACCCTGTAATATGTGTAACTTTGTGTTTGACTTAAGTAATATAAAGAGGAGAGCTTGCTGGGAGGCTGCTAATTTACCCAGACTGCAGGATTATTACTGTTTAGCTGCACTTACATTGTGAGTGTATTTGTTTCTCACTGTAAAGAAGTCAGTGCACCCTGTAATATGTGTAACTTTGTGTTTGACTTAAGTAATATAAAGAGGAGAGCTTGCTGGGAGGCTGCTAATTTACCCAGACTGCAGGATTATTACTGTTTAGCTGCACTTACATTGTGAGTGTATTTGTTTCTGTCTGTAAAGAAGTCAGTGCACCCTGTAATATGTGTAACTTTGTGTTTGACTTAAGTAATATAAAGAGGAGAGCTTGCTGGGAGGCTGCTAATTTACCCAGACTGCAGGATTATTACTGTTTAGCTGCACTTACTTTGTGAGTGTATTTGTTTCTCACTGCCTGTAAAGAAGTCAGTGCACCCTGTAATATGTGTAACTTTGTGTTTGACTTAAGTAATATAAAGAGGAAAGCTTGCTGGGAGGCTGCTAATTTACCCAGACTGCAGGATTATTACTGTTTAGCTGCACTTACATTGTGAGTGTATTTGTTTCTCACTGTCTGTAAAGAAGTCAGTGCACCCAGTAATATGTGTAACTTTGTGTGTGACTTAAGTAATATAAAGAGGAGAGCTTGCTGGGAGGCTGCTAATTTACTCATACTGCAGGATTATTACTGTTTAGGTGCACTTACATTGTGAGTGTATTTGTTTCTGTCTGTAAAGAAGTCAGTGCACCCTGTAATATGTGTAACTTTGTGTTTGACTTAAGTAATATAAAGAGGAGAGCTTGCTGGGAGGCTGCTAATTTACCCAGACTGCAGGATTATTACTGTTTAGCTGCACTTACATTGTGAGTGTATTTGTTTCTCACTGTAAAGAAGTCAGTGCACCCTGTAATATGTGTAACTTTGTGTTTGACTTAAGTAATATAAAGAGGAGAGCTTGCTGGGAGGCTGCTAATTTACTCAGACTGCAGGATTATTACTGTTTAGCTGCACTTACATTGTGAGTGTATTTGTTTCTGTCTGTAAAGAAGTCAGTGCACCCTGTAATATGTGTAACTTTGTGTTTGACTTAAGTAATATAAAGAGGAAAGCTTGCTGGGAGGCTGCTAATTTACCCAGACTGCAGGATTATTACTGTTTATCTGCACTTACATTGTTAGTGTATTTGTTAAGGTCTAAACCCCCTATTCCGTCCTCCAAACTGTCTTAGCTTATCTAAATAAATAAGACACACACACCATTGTTGGGAGAAAAAGGACCGGTCACGGTCCACGTTTATTAAATAAACGCTTTAACTAGTGCCTAAGCGTTACTCTAATTACGCTTAGGCACTTAATCAACCTATCATCAAAAACTTGGCAACAAGTTCGTAATCATCGTTGGCGGCATCTCTCCCTATCCTAGCCCCTACTAGCAGATGGTCAAGGCCCCTTCCGATACCTGCAGCGTGCCACCCGGCTGACACGCCCAATGGCACTCAGAGAGAGTTGTGATGTTGAGAGATCTTCGGCCCACATTCGCGAGGGAGGGGACCCCCAGACCGGCGCCTGGCGGGCAGAACCCCTCTCTTATTTCTGGACCGTCACTCTTCTCTCTTTGTGCCCGCTCCCCAGGGCATTGACCACCCGCCTGCTGAGGCATATCCAACCAACCCAGTAAGGCGACCCCTGACCACAGAATCGTACAACCCAATGGCCAGGGGTGGATGGCTATATTAAAGACTCGGTCTTACTGCAGGCTAGCTCAATTAAACCTACCCCTGCCGAGTCGGCTCACCCTACTCAGCCGCTTCCTTGCCGCCAGACTCTTCCTCCTTGGGACGGGTGGGCGGGAAAAACCTTCTCCTTGAAGTCTGGAAACCGAAAGAGGCTGGAATCACTGTTGCAGGACCCTATAAAGGTAAGAACAGACACCGCCTCCCCAAAATGCAACATTGTAACAAACATGGCTTTAGCATTTCTCCAGACTTCAAGTTGGTAATCCCTTAATGTTGTTACTGGCCCACTAGAGGGCCCTCCACTATCATAAGGTCTAAACCCCCTATTCCGTCCTCCAAACTGTCTTAGCTTATCTAAATAAATAAGACACACACACCATTGTTGGGAGAAAAAGGACCGGTCACGGTCCACGTTTATTAAATAAACGCTTTAACTAGTGCCTAAGCGTTACTCTAATTACGCTTAGGCACTTAATCAACCTATCATCAAAAACTTGGCAACAAGTTCGTAATCATCGTTGGCGGCATCTCTCCCTATCCTAGCCCCTACTAGCAGATGGTCAAGGCCCCTTCCGATACCTGCAGCGTGCCACCCGGCTGACACGCCCAATGGCACTCAGAGAGAGTTGTGATGTTGAGAGATCTTCGGCCCACATTCGCGAGGGAGGGGACCCCCAGACCGGCGCCTGGCGGGCAGAACCCCTCCCTTATTTCTGGACCGTCACTCTTCTCTCTTTGTGCCCGCTCCCCAGGGCATTGACCACCCGCCACAAGAGCCAGGCGAACTCTTGCCGCCAAACCAAACCAACAGGAACCTATTTATTAACCACAACCATAAATAGCAACGATATTAACTTAACAGTAACTATAAGAAAAACAGCAATAACAACAATAAACTAACACATTTTAAAATTTAAGGAATAACCCTCAATAGGGCTCCCCTGATGTCCTTTAGAAAAATATCCAGCCCAACGTCCGTCAGGTGGACCCCATCTGGCCTAAATAGGTCCTTTTTGTCGGCCGTGATAGTTTCGTGCCGAACCACGAAACCCCCCAAACTCGTGACCGTCCTTCCCATTTCCCTATTGACTTTCTTGCGTACGTTATACGCAGCCTTCTGGGTGACAATGTGTCTCCAATGCAGTCTTGCAACCACATTTGACCATCCCACAGTCACCTCCTTCAACCAAGTGTGCACCCAATGCACATCCGCTGACATTCTTTTTATCAGCTCCAATGCGGGCAGCGCCCCCAGATCATTTCCCCCGAGGTGCAGCACTAAAATATTAGGCTGTCCCCATCTCCTGTGCGCCTCCTGTAAGAGCGCCGGCAAATCAGCCCACAACAAACCCCTGCGCCCTAACCACCGGAAGCTTGCCTTGGACGTTGGGAATCCAAGTTGCTGTCCCTCCGGCGACCGCAGCGCCCTGATGTGAGCCCAGTGGACGTATGAATGCCCAACAATCCACACGCGAACTGGCGGGGCTTTCTCAATTACAACACCTGGTAAAACAGAGTACACCGTCATGAATTACCCGACAAATTAGCCCCCTTCAAAAAACCCCAGCCACCAGCCATTCCCAGCCCCCCAAACTGCCACTTAATACTGCCCCTTAGTCGGTCTAATATATGTTTTATATTGCGTAGACTTCCATCTACCGAGACGTTTAATCTCGGCTGCTGGGAGGCACTTCTGTGCCGCGCTGGTCGCTGCGCCTATTCTAAATGAATGCGGTGCAATCCTTTCAGGGTCCAACCCAGCTTTCTCGGCCGCCTTGGCGAGCACCCTACGGAATTGGAATGCAGACAATGCTGACCCGTCCTCATGTATGAAGAACAGCTCACCACCCGCCGGTCGTGCGGACAGGTACTGTTCAACACAACTGACCGGACAACTGTCAACACAATCCTGCTTAGTTAGTGGCAACCACGTCCCCCTGCCCTCTTGGTCAGTTTTGGACCTTGGCACGAATAATAGGAGACCCCCGTCTGTCACCCTAACGTGTTCAAACCGAACTCCTCCTGAGCCTTTCACCTTAGCCGATGCCACGAGCTCGCCCACTCTGAGCGCTCCTGCAAATGCCACTGCGAATGCTGCCCTAAACAACAGCCTTTCGTATTCCGACTTGCAAACCAAATCCACGCTCGAGGCTAAACGCCTCAGCCTGTCCTGCGTTATCGGCTCCCTCCGGTCCTTTGGCCGGGGGGCAACCCTTCCCCAACCTTTCAACACCTTCCTGATCAGGAAGGCTCCCGAGTGGTCCGTATGACCCAGCGCTTTATTAAAAAATGCAACAGCAGACAGTCTTCCTGCCGCCCCAGCTCTACTGACCCCGTCACGCCTTAGCTGCGCCAGCCAATCTAAAATATGCACCCTATTGGCCTTATGTACCTGCACGCCCCTTTGTAGACAGAAAGCTTCCCAGCTGTTCCAGTGGCTCCTGTATGCCGACCATGTCCTGGGCGCCAGAGATGCCTTGATTAACGGTAAGATGGTTGCCCAATCTTCAACAACTGCCAAAGAAAAATTGGGCATGTTAGACCCTCCTCCGCTGCCATGGGAGCTGCTTCCCTAAACTGCCCCCATTTAAATCGAGAGAGTGCATCAGCTATAACGTTATGCACTCCCGGGACGTGTTTGGCGGTGAAGTGTATGTTACGCTGCAAGCAGCGCAACACCAAGTGCCTCAAGTAGCACACGACTGCTGGTGAGGATGCCGACAACCTGTTAATGGCATACACCACACTCATGTTGTCTGTCCAAAACACCACCGAACGATTGGCTAACCTGTCCCCCCAAACTTCAATGGCTACCACGATGGGGAATAGTTCTAACAACGTCAGATTTTTCACGTAACCTGACGTCACCCACTCCCTTGGCCATGGAGCTGCGCTCCACTCCCCATCCAAATAAGCCCCATAGCCAAAGCCGCCTGCTGCATCCGTGAACAGGTTCAGCAAACGGTTAGGTACCGGTGGGCGTCTCCACAAGCACACCCCATTAAAGCTCTGAAGGAAATGATCCCAAACCGCCAGATCATCCCTCACCTCCGACGTGACGCATACCCCTTTGGAGTGGCCAGTCGGGCTCCTCAATAGGCCCTCCAACCTACGGTTAAAAACCCGTCCCATGGGTATAACCCGCCCGGCGAAATTCAGCAGACCCAGTAAGGACTGGACATCCCTGACGGTGACCTTGTCTCTACTACTGACTGCCCGGACCGCCGCCAACATACGCGTCACCTTCTCCTCCGGTAACCTGCATATCTGCAGAACCGTGTCAATTTCAATTCCTAAGAATGTGAGACACGTGCACGGGCCCTGCGTTTTATCGTCCGCCAGTGGGACACCAAAACGCCTCATCATATCCTGCATGGTGCCCATGAGCTGTTCACACTCTGTTGAACCAGCCCTCCCTACCAATAAGAAATCATCAAGGTAGTGGGCCAATGCTCCCCCCCCCGAAGCTTTGAATACCACCCAGTGTAGGAACGAGCTGAAGCATTCAAACAACGAGCAGGACAGAGAGCACCCTATCGGCAAACAACGGTCCACGTAATATGCCCCCTCAAACTTCATGCCCATCAGTCTAAAGGCCGAAGGGTGCAAGGGCAGCAAACGGAATGCTGACTCTATGTCCAGCTTAGCCAACAGTGCGCCCGGACCGCATGCCCTAACCACGTCCAGCGCCTTATCAAATGACTGATAATGTACTGAACTCATCTCTGGGTCAATGGCGTCATTGACCGAACTCCCTTTAGGGAAGGACAGGTGATGTATCAACCTGAACTTTCCCTCCTCCTTTTTAGGTACGACCCCCAATGGCGAGCTCACTAGATCTCTCAATGGGCAATCCGCAAATGGGCCAGATACCCTGCCCAATGCTACCTCCTTAGCCAACTTTTCCCTCACCACGTGTGGGAACTCGTAGGCTGTTTTCAGGTTCCTGTGTACCGCAGAACCCGTAACCGTCCCTGTAATCGGAATGTGAAAACCCCCTTCCAACCCCGACCTAAGCAATTCTGCTGCTTCCCGGTCGGGGTAGTTATCCAGCCATATATGCATGGCCGTTAACTTAAGTGGGGTTGGTGCCCTTAACCGCAATTCCCGGCTTAGGGGCTGGTTTGATCTGTCCCTGCTCTCTCCTCTTTCCACACTCAAGTCCTGGGTGTGGCCCCGCGCAGAATTTACAGATGTGCCGAAAGGAGCAATTACTCCCCCTGTCACACTGCTTGTCTTGGAATTTCCAACATTCCCTACCACGTCTGCCAGGCCGTACCCCCTGACGTTGCTGCATCTGCCGTGCCACCACCGGGGAGGAGGGACCTCCCTCCAACCCCAATTTAGACCACAGGTGCATATCCTGATTGCCAAAATGCAGCAAGGGGTTACCGACCATCTTTCTCCTGAAGGCCGTGTCATACTCCCGCCATGCGCCTTCCTTAAATCTTGTGTGGATATCCTCCACCGTTTCCTGGTATTTAAACAGGTTGTGTCCCTGTAAGGGCCACCTGTCTACATAGCACGCGGCTAAGACCCGGAAGCATTTAAGCCATTCCTCATATGTCTCCGCTCTACGCACCCTCTTAGGGCCCGACCCATCAGCTGCCCTCTCTTTTGCCCTATACGCGTCCAGGGAGAGGTCAAATACATTAATGTATTTACCCTCCTGGATCTTCTTTACTACCTTCTGTTTCAGATGCCCGTAAAGTGAGTGTACTAAACAGGGGTAAGTGTCCCCCTGCGCCGCCACCTTACGGGGCACCGGGCCCACGGGGGGCATCGTGCCCCCTGGTCCCTGTGCCCCTTGAGCCTCCATTGCATGGCCTTTGGCCTCAGCCCTGTCCTTAGCCTGCGCAGACGCCATCTTTTTTATCCATCTAAACATTCTGCGCTGCCCCTTCCCCACTAGGCCAAGATCCTCCCCGCTGTCAGACCCAGACCCACTTGTGGAAGACCCTGTGTCAGTGTGCATAAAGTCAGGTGCATTGCACTCACCGTCTCCTGGCATCTCAGCTCCTGTTGGCCCCTGCAGTGGTGCACTAAGCTGGCTGGTGCTGGGCCCTGCCACCACCAAGACGCTGTTCGATCCTGACTCCATTCGTGCTGCCGCCGGGTCCGGCACCTGCGGGGACAAAATAACTTGGGGAGTACTCCGTTCGACAGGAGGAGCAACAACAGAATCACCCCTCCTTTCCCCTCCTTTACTCCCACCCCCGTGCATGCCCAGAGCTCTAGCCACAGCATTCCTAACCGTCTGTTCCTGCACCGCCCCCTCCTGGGCGTGAACACTGAACCCAGGCGAGGGGCTAGCGCCATGAACCGCCCGCAGCGCTGCTTCTACTGCCCTCCTTATGGTGTCCTCACTCACTCCTTGCATTTGCACTGTATCACACTGCCTGCCATGCTCCCTGCCAAACTCTCTCATACGATCGGGAGCCGCAACCTGGCTTGCCTGCTGATAACCATGCATTCTCCCCGCATGAGCACACTCCCCATGCTGATTATACCCATCCTGGGAACCATGTGGCAGATAGAACCTGTAGGGTCGTCTACCCTCTCTCTCATTAGGCCCCGCGTGCTCACTCAACACACTATCATTCTTCCTGGCCCCTGTTTGTCCCCCATCTGCCATCATTCCCCCATGCTCTCTGTATGGGCTCCGCGCCCTCGCCGCAGCAAACACCTGAGGCCTTCTTCCCACACTGTCATACAATTGCGCCTGCGCCTGTGCGCTGGTGCCTGGCCTCTCCTCCACTCTCATCATCACCTCAGGGCCCATCCGCCACTGACCGCGATTCACCTCTGCTTGCTCATGCGCACTAGCCCCTGGCCTGCCGGACAGCCTCTCAGTCTCGCCACACAACTGCCGCGCCCTGCTCGGGCCCGCCACCTCTACTGCGCGAGGTAAGTGCCCCCTCTCACACACCATGCGCTCCCTTGCTGCCCCTCCCGCGACCGGTAGTCTCCCCAAGTTACCTGCGGAGCTCCGGTCGCGTGAGGGTGTCTCCTCCGGCTCCTTCCTGCTCCCAAGATGGCGGCCGCTATTCTCCTCCTCCTCCTCGGATGAAATCTCGGAGGAGGAGTTCTCGCATGAGCCGCCATCGGAGGGAGCCATTACCGCTGCGCACTCTGCACTGGCCGCGTTAGGCCTCACGGTCCCTGCCTCACCACCGGACGCCACGGAGGCCCCCAAGCCCTGCGCCTGGTCAGATAAGGAGTGCGCTAGGGCCAGGACTGCCACCATGGCCTCCGGTGACAAGGCCGCAAACTGCGCCCCAACGTCCTGCCCTATGTGGCCCTGCCTACTCTGCGAGGCCTCGTGGCCGCTGCTGGGCCCACCCGGGGCATCCCTGTCTGTTTCCCCTGACCTCTGGGCCTGCGTTCCCCCAGCGGGTGCTCCCTCTAGGGTCCCCTCACCCCGGGACTGGCAACTAGGGCCTCCCTCCCCGGATCCCAGCCCCTTCTTCCCCTTCCCCTTATTAAAGCGCCTGGCTGGTGGGGATTTTTGGGGTGTGGGGGGTACCAAATCATCAGTCTCAGGTTCTTGTCTTTGCTTTGCAGGTCCCTTCTTCCTGGCAGGTAGCTACACCACCTCCCTGTAACGCTTGGGAGGTGCAGTCTTTCTCCTAGATCTCTCCATGCTTCACTCTTTTGCAGCAAACTTCAGAAAAAACCTTCTCCTTGAAGTCTGGAAACCGAAAGAGGCTGGAATCACTGCTGCAGGACCCTATAAAGGTAAGAACAGACACCGCCTCCCCAAAATGCAACATTGTAACAAACATGGCTTTAGCATTTCTCCAGACTTCAAGTTGGTAATCCCTTAATGTTGTTACTGGCCCACTAGAGGGCCCTCCACTATCATTCTCACTGTCTGTAAAGAAGTCAGTGCACCCTGTAATATGTGTAACTTTGTGTTTGACTTAAGTAATATAAAGAGGACGGCTTGCTGGGAGGCTGCTAATTTACCCAGACTGCAGGATTATTACTGTTTAGCTGCACTTAAATTGTGAGTGTATTTGTTTCTCACTGTAAAGAAGTCAGTGCACCCTGTAATATGTGTAACTTTGTGTTTGACTTAAGTAATATAAAGAGGGCAGCTTGCTGGGAGGCTGCTAATTTACCCAGACTGCAGGATTATTACTGTTTAGCTGCACTTACATTGTGAGTGTATTTGTTTCTCACTGTAAAGAAGTCAGTGCACCCTGTAATATGTGTAACTTTGTGTTTGACTTAAGTTATATAAAGAGGAGAACTTGCTGGGAGCCTGCTAATTTACCCAGACTGCAGGATTATTACTGTTTAGCTGCACTTACATTGTGTGTGTATTTGTTTCTGTCTGTAAAGAAGTCAGTGCACCCTGTAATATGTGTAACTTTGTGTTTGACTTAAGTAATATAAAGAGGAGAGCTTGCTGGTAGGCTGCTAATTTACCCAGACTGCAGATTATTACTGTTTAGCTGCACTTACATTGTGAGTGTATTTGTTTCTGTCTGTAAAGAGGTCAGTGCACCCTGTAATATGTGTAACTTTGTGTTTGACTTAAGTAATATAAAGAAGAGAGCTTGCTGGGAGGCTGCTAATTTACCCAGACTGCAGGATTATTACTGTTTAGCTGCACTTACATTGTGAGTGTATTTGTTTCTCACTGTCTGTAAAGAAGTCAGTGCACCCTGTAATATGTGTAACTTTGTGTTTGACTTTAGTAATATAAAGAGGAGAGCTTGCTGGGAGGCTGCTAATTTACCCAGACTGCAGGATTATTACTGTTTAGCTGCACTTACATTGTGAGTGTATTTGTTTCTCACTGTAAAGAAGTCAGTGCACCCTGTAATATGTGTAACTTTGTGTTTGACTTAAGTAATATAAAGAGGAGAGCTTGCTGGGAGGCTGCTAATTTACCCAGACTGCAGATTATTACTGTTTAGCTGCACTTACATTGTGAGTGTATTTGTTTCTGTCTGTAAAGAAGTCAGTGCACCCTGTAATATGTGTAACTTTGTGTTTGACTTAAGTAATATAAAGAGGACGGCTTGCTGGGAGGCTGCTAATTTACCCAGACTGTAGGATTATTACTGTTTAGCTGCACTTACATTGTGAGTGTATTTGTTTCTCACTGTCTGTAAAGAAGTCAGTGCACCCTGTAATATGTGTATATTTGTGTTTGATTTAAGTAATATAAAAAGGACGGCTTGCTGGGAGGCTGCTAATTTACCCAGACTGCAGGATTATTACTGTTTAGCTGCATTTACATTGTGAGTGTATTTGTTTCTCACTGTCTGTAAAGAAGTCAGTGCACCCTGTAATATGTGTAACTTTGTGTTTGACTTAAGTAATATAAAGAGGACGGCTTGCTGGGAGGCTGCTAATTTACCCAGACTGCAGGATTATTACTGTTTAGCTGCACTTACATTGTGAGTGTATTTGTTTCTCACTGTCTGTAAAGAAGTCAGTGCACCCTGTAATATGTGTAACTTTGTGTTTGACTTAAGTAATATAAAGAGGACGGCTTGCTGGGAGGCTGCTAATTTACCCAGACTGCAGGATTATTACTGTTTAGCTGCACTTACATTGTGAGTGTATTTGTTTCTCACTGTAAAGAAGTCAGTGCACCCTGTATTATGTGTAACTTTGTGTTTGACTTAAGTAATATAAAGAGGAGAGCTTGCTGGGAGGCTGCTAATTTACCCAGACTGCAGGATTATTACTGTTTAGCTGCACTTACATTGTGAGTGTATTTGTTTCTCACTGTAAAGAAGTCAGTACACCCTGTAATATGTGTAACTTTGTGTTTGACTTAAATAATATAAAGAGGACGGCTTGCTGGGAGGCTGCTAATTTACCCAGACTGCAGGATTATTACTGTTTAGCTGCACTTACATTGTGAGTGTATTTGTTTCTCACTGTAAAGAAGTCAGTGCACCCTGTAATATGTGTAACTTTGTGTTTGACTTAAGTAATATAAAGAGCACGGCTTGCTGGGAGGCTGCTAATTTACCCAGACTGCAGGATTATTACTGTTTAGCTGCACTTACATTGTGAGTGTATTTGTTTCTGTCTGTAAAGAAGTCAGTGCACCCTGTAATATGTGTAACTTTGTGTTTGACTTAAGTAATATAAAGAGGAGAGCTTGCTGGGAGGCTGCTAATTTACCCAGACTGCAGGATTATTACTGTTTAGCTGCACTTACATTGTGAGTGTATTTGTTTCTGTCTGTAAAGAAGTCAGTGCACCCTGTAATATGTGTAACTTTGTGTTTGACTTAAGTAATATAAAGAGGACAGCTTGCTGGGAGGCTGCTAATTTACCCAGACTGCAGGATTATTACTGTTTAGCTGCACTTACATTGTGAGTGTATTTGTTTCTCACGGTCTGTAAAGAAGTCAGTGCACCCTGTAATATGTGTAACTTTGTGTTTGACTTAAGTAATATAAAGAGGACGGCTTGCTGGGAGGCTGCTTATTTACCCAGACTGCAGGATTATTACTGTTTAGCTGCACTTACATTGTGAGTGTATTTGTTTCTCACTGTCTGTAAAGAAGTCAGTGCACCCTGTAATATGTGTAACTTTGTGTTTGACTTAAGTTATATAAAGAGGAGAGCTTGCTGGGAGGCTGCTAATTTACCCAGACTGTAGGATTATTACTTTTTAGCTGCACTTACATTGTGAGTGTATTTGTTTCTCACTGTAAAGAAGTCAGTGCACCCTGTAATATGTGTAACTTTGTGTTTGACTTAAGTAATATAAAGAGGACAGCTTGCTGGGAGGCTGCTAATTTACCCAGACTGCAGGATTATTACTGTTTAGCTGCACTTACATTGTGAGTGTACTTGTTTCTGTCTGTAAAGAAGTCAGTGCACCCTGTAATATGTGTAACTTTGTGTTTGACTTAAGTAATATAAAGAGGACGGCTTGCTGGGAGGCTGCTAATTTACCCAGACTGCAGGATTATTACTGTTTAGCTGCACTTACATTGTGAGTTTATTTGTTTCTGTCTGTAAAGAAGTCAGTGCACCCTGTAATATGTTTAACTTTGTGTTTGACTTAAGTAATATAAAGAGGAGAGCTTGCTGGGAGGCTGCTAATTTACCCAGACGGCAGGATTATTACTGTTTAGCTGCACTTACAGTGTGAGTGTATTTGTTTCTGTCTGTAAAGAAGTCAGTGCACCCTGTAATATGTGTAACTTTGTGTTTGACTTAAGTAATATAAAGAGGAGAGCTTGCTGGGAGGCTGCTAATTTACCCAGACTGCAGGATTATTACTGTTTAGCTGCACTTACATTGTGAGTGTATTTGTTTCTCACTGTCTGTAAAGAAGTCAGTGCACCCTGTAATATGTGTAACTTTGTGTTTGACTTAAGTAATATAAAGAGGAGAGCTTGCTGGGAGGCTGCTAATTTACCCAGACTGTAGGATTATTACTGTTTAGCTGCACTTACATTGTGAGTGTATTTGTTTCTCACTGTAAAGAAGTCAGTGCACCCTGTAATATGTGTAACTTTGTGTTTGACTTAAGTAATATAAAGAGGGCGGCTTGCTGGGAGGCTGCTAATTTACCCAGACTGCAGGATTATTACTGTTTAGCTGCACTTACATTGTGAGTGTATTTGTTTCTCACTATCTGTAAAGATGTCAGTGCACCCTGTAATATGTGTAACTTTGTGTTTGACTTAAGTAATATAAAGAGGAGAGCTTGCTGGGAGGCTGCTAATTTACCCAGACTGCAGGATTATTACTGTTTAGCTTCACTTACATTGTGAGTGTATTTGTTTCTCACTGTAAAGAAGTCAGTGCACCCTGTAATATGTGTAACTTTGTGTGTGACTTAAGTAATATAAAGAGGACGGCTTGCTGGGAGGCTGCTAATTTACCCAGACTGTAGGATTATTATTGTTTAGCTGCACTTACATTGTGAGTGTATTTGTTTCTCACTGTCTGTAAAGAAGTCAGTGCACCCTGTAATATGTGTAACTTTGTGTGTGACTTAAGTAATATAAAGAGGACGGCTTGCTGGGAGGCTGCTAATTTACCCAGACTGTAGGATTATTATTGTTTAGCTGCACTTACATTGTGAGTGTATTTGTTTCTCACTGTCTGTAAAGAAGTCAGTGCACCCTGTAATATGTGTAACTTTGTGTTTGACTTAAGTAATATAAAGAGGAGAGCTTGCTGGGAGGTTGCTAATTTACCCAGACTGCAGGATTATTACTGTTTAGCTGCACTTACATTGTGAGTGTATTTGTTTCTCACTGTAAAGAAGTCAGTGCACCCTGTAATATGTGTAACTTTGTGTTTGACTTAAGTAATATAAAGAGGACAGCTTGCTGGGAGGCTGCTAATTTACCCAGACGGCAGGATTATTACTGTTTAGCTGCACTTACAGTGTGAGTGTATTTGCTTCTCACTGTCTGTAAAGAAGTCAGTGCACCCTGTAATATGTGTAACTTTGTGTTTGACTTAAGTAATATAAAGAGGACAGCTTGCTGGGAGGCTGCTAATTTACCCAGACTGCAGGATTATTACTGTTTAGCTGCACTTACATTGTGAGTGTATTTGTTTCTCACTGTAAAGAAGTCAGTGCACCCTGTAATATGTGTAACTTTGTGTGTGACTTAAGTAATATAAAGAGGACGGCTTGCTGGGAGGCTGCTAATTTACCCAGACTGTAGGATTATTACTGTTTAGCTGCACTTACAGTGTGAGTGTATTTGTTTCTCACTGTCTGTAAAGAAGTCAGTGCACCCTGTAATATGTGTAACTTTGTGTTTGACTTAAGTAATATAAAGAGGACAGCTTGCTGGGAGGCTGCTAATTTACCCAGACGGCAGGATTATTACTGTTTAGCTGCACTTACAGTGTGAGTGTATTTGCTTCTCACTGTCTGTAAAGAAGTCAGTGCACCCTGTAATATGTGTAACTTTGTGTTTGACTTAAGTAATATAAAGAGGACAGCTTGCTGGGAGGCTGCTAATTTACCCAGACTGCAGGATTATTACTGTTTAGCTGCACTTACATTGTGAGTGTATTTGTTTCTGTCTGTAAAGAAGTCAGTGCACCCTGTAATATGTGTAACTTTGTGTTTGACTTAAGTAATATAAAGAGGAGAGCTTGCTGGGAGGCTGCTAATTTACCCAGACTGCAGGATTATTACTGTTTAGCTGCACTTACATTGTGAGTGTATTTGTTTCTCACTGTCTGTAAAGAAGTCGGTGCACCCTGTAATATGTGTAACTTTGTGTTTGACTTAAGTAATATAAAGAGGAGAGCTTGCTGGGAGGCTGCTAATTTACCCAGACTGTAGGATTATTACTGTTTAGCTGCACTTACATTGTGAGTGTATTTGTTTCTGTCTGTAAAAAAGTCAGTGCACCCTGTAATATGTGTAACTTTGTGTTTGACTTAAGTAATATAAAGAGGAGAGCTTGCTGGGAGGCTGTTAATTTACCCAGACTGTAGGATTATTACTGTTTAGCTGCACTTACATTGTGAGTGTATTTGTTTCTCACTGTAAAGAAGTCAGTGCACCCTGTAATATGTGTAACTTTGTGTATGACTTAAGTAATATAAAGAGGGCGGCTTGCTGGGAGGCTGCTAATTTACCCAGACTACAGGATTATTACTGTTTAGCTGCACTTACATTGTGAGTGTATTTGTTTCTGTCTGTAAAGAAGTCAGTGCACCCTGTAATATGGGTAACTTTGTGTTTGACTTAAGTAATATAAAGAGGAGAGCTTGCTGGGAGGCTGCTAATTTACCCAGACTGCAGGATTATTACTGTTTAGCTGCACTTACATTGTGAGTGTATTTGTTTCTGTCTGTAAAGAAGTCAGTGCACCCTGTAATATGTGTAACTTTGTGTTTGACTTAAGTAATATAAAGAGGAGAGCTTGCTGGGAGGCTGCTAATTTACCCAGACTGCAGGATTATTACTGTTTAGCTTCACTTACATTGTGAGTGTATTTGTTTCTCACTGTCTGTAAAGAAGTCAGTGCACCCTGTAATATGTGTAACTTTGTGTGTGACTTAAGTAATATAAAGAGGACGGCTTGCTGGGAGGCTGCTAATTTACCCAGACTGTAGGATTATTATTGTTTAGCTGCACTTACATTGTGAGTGTATTTGTTTCTCACTGTCTGTAAAGAAGTCAGTGCACCCTGTAATATGTGTAACTTTGTGTTTGACTTAAGTAATATAAAGAGGGCAGCTTACTGGGAGGCTGCTAATTTACCCAGACTGCAGGATTATTACTGTTTAGCTGCACTTACATTGTGAGTGTATTTGTTTCTCACTGTCTGTAAAGAAGTCAGTGCACCCTGTAATATGTGTAACTTTGTGTTTGACTTAAGTAATATAAAGAGGACAGCTTGCTGGGAGGCTGCTAATGTACCCAGACTGCAGGATTATTACTGTTTAGCTGCACTTACATTGTGAGTGTATTTGTTTCTCACTGTCTGTAAAGAAGTCAGTGCACCCTGTAATATGTGTAACTTTGTGTATGACTTAAGTAATATAAAGAGGACGGCTTGCTGGGAGGCTGCTAATTTACCCAGACTGCAGGATTATTACTGTTTAGCTGCACTTACATTGTGAGTGTATTTGTTTCTCACTGTCTGTAAAGAAGTCAGTGCACCCTGTAATATGTGTAACTTTGTGTTTGACTTAAGTAATATAAAGAGGACAGCTTGCTGGGAGGCTGCTAATTTACCCAGACTGCAGGATTATTACTGTTTAGCTGCACTTACATTGTGAGTGTATTTGTTTCTCACTGTAAAGAAGTCAGTGCACCCTGTAATATGTGTAACTTTGTGTTTGACTTAAGTAATATAAAGAGGAGAGCTTGCTGGGAGGCTGCTAATTTACCCAGACTGCAGGATTATTACTGTTTAGCTGCACTTACAGTGTGAGTGTATTTGTTTCTCACTGTAAAGAAGTCAGTGCACCCTGTAATATGTGTAACTTTGTGTTTGACTTAAGTAATATAAAGATGACGGCTTGCTGGGAGGCTGCTAATTTACCCAGACTGCAGGATTATTACTGTTTAGCTGCACTTACATTGTGAGTGTATTTGTTTCTGTCTGTAAAGAAGTCAGTGCACCCTGTAATATGTGTAACTTTGTGTGTGGCTTAAGTAATATAAAGAGGACGGCTTGCTGGGAGGCTGCTAATATACCCAGACTGCAGGATTATTACTGTTTAGCCGCACTTACATTGTGAGTGTATTTGTTTCTCACTGTCTGTAAGGAAGTCAGTGCACCCTGTAATATGTGTAACTTTGTGTTTGACTTAAGTAATATAAAGAGGAGAGCTTGCTGGGAGGCTGCTAATTTACCCAGACTGCAGGATTATTACTGTTTAGCTGCACTTACATTGTGAGTGTATTTGTTTCTCACTGTAAAGAAGTCAGTGCATCCTGTAATATGTGTAACTTTGTGTTTGACTTAAGTAATATAAAGAGGAGAGCTTGCTGGGAGGCTGCTAATTTACCCAGACTGCAGGATTATTACTGTTTAGCTGCACTTACATTGTGAGTGTATTTGTTTCTCACTGTAAAGAAGTCAGTGCACCCAGGGCCGGATTTCCCATTAGGCACAGTAGGCATGTGCCTACAGGCGCCTTGCAGTGAGGGGCGCCTGCCTGTCAATAATAAAAAAAAAAAAAAAAAAAAAAAAAATTTTTTTTTTTTTTTTTTTTTTTTTTATGAGGGCATTTATTTTAGTAAGAATTGTGCTGCCAGGTGCCTACAAAGTCGAGTGTTTCATTGGGAATATGTTACAGCAGTTGAGGGAGCCATGAAGGAGAGAGGGGCAAAGATTAAAACTAAACCCCTCCCATTGAATTTCTAAATTCTAATTTTAAACACATTTGTTGACCCCTGGATTACATATAATCTACAACATTCCATGTTTTCCTTTGAGAGCAACATCATATGATATTTATATTTCAGAACAAAATAAATGTAACATCTGTGTGTGTTTGTACCAAAAATATCAGAGTTTACAAGATTTTTTTCCCTACATTTTATATTTTCTTCCACTGGCTGCACAGGTTGTTGATGGTGATGAGCTTGCATGCTGCTAGTTTTAATATTGCTATTGTTTACACAAAACTGTGTTTGACTCCAACAAAATGTTAAGCACATAGTCAAAGTCATCTCCAGAAAAGCAATACACTAATGGCTTGTCAATAAACATGTCCTATGAGCCCATCTGGGTCTGCACAGATGTGTATTGCTGTCTCAGAACTGACATTGACTATGTGTTTAACTCTTTTGCAAGAGGCTAACACACTTCTCTGCAAGCACTAGTGCAATAATAAAATGCCCAGCAAACTGTCACATTTGATGTCCCTTTAAATAGGGTTTTCTTTAGAATATTTTGCATTAAAAGTTTAACATGATTTGTTTTTGTTATACATAATAGAAATTGTATGGCCATTTGAGTCAAGTGAATATTGATTTTTGGTGTAGCTTCCATTACAACAAATATTGCAATTGGTGTGTGTATTTGTGTATCTCCATAAAAGGGAAAATGTAATTTTACATCTAATATTTATTTTTAGTTGTCCTAAATAATAATAAAAAAAAGTCCTCATTTTTCCACTTTTTTCTAGGGGGGGTGGGGGGGTGGGGGGGGCGCTTCAGGTTTTTGTGCCTACAGGCACCTGAGATGTAAATCCGGCCCTGAGTGCACCCTGTAATATGTGTAACTTTGTGTTTGACTTAAGTAATATAAAGAGGAGAGCTTGCTGGGAGGCTGCTAATTTACCCAGACTGCAGGATTATTACTGTTTAGCTGCACTTACATTGTGAGTGTATTTGTTTCTGTCTGTAAAGAAGTCAGTGCACCCTGTAATATGTGTAACTTTGTGTTTGACTTAAGTAATATAAAGAGGAGAGCTTGCTGGGAGGCTGCTAATTTACCCAGACTGCAGGATTATTACTGTTTAGCTGCACTTACATTGTGAGTGTATTTGTTTCTCACTGTAAAGAAGTCAGTGCACCCTGTAATATGTGTAACTTTGTGTTTGACTTAAGTAATATAAAGAGGGTGGTTTGCTGGGAGGCTGCTAATTTACCCAGACTGTAGGATTATTACTGTTTAGCTGCACTTACATTGTGAGTGTATTTGTTAATGTCTGTAAAGAAGTCAGTACACCCTGTAATATGTGTAACTTTGTGTTTGACTTAAGTAATATAAAGAGGGCAGCTTGCTGGGAGGCTGCTAATTTACCCAGACTGCAGGATTATTACTGTTTAACTGCACTTACATTGTGAGTGTATTTGTTTCTCACTGTCTGTAAAGAAGTCAGTGCACCCTGTAATATGTGTAACTTTGTGTTTGACTTAAGTAATATAAAGAGGAGAGCTTGCTGGGAGGCTGCTAATTTACCCAGACTGCAGGATTATTACTGTTTAGCTGCACTTACAGTGTGAGTGTATTTGTTTCTGTCTGTAAAGAAGTCAGTGCACCCTGTTATATGTGTAACTTTGTGTTTGACTTAAGTAATATAAAGAGGACGGCTTGCTGGGAGGCTGCTAATTTACCCAGACTGCAGGATTATTACTGTTTAGCTGCACTTACATTGTGAGTGTATTTGTTTCTCACTGTAAAGAAGTCAGTGCACCCTGTAATATGTGTAACTTTGTGTTTGACTTAAGTAATATAAAGAGGAGAGCTTGCTGGGAGGCTGCTAATTTACCCAGACTACAGGATTATTACTGTTTAGCTGCACTTACATTGTGAGTGTATTTGTTTCTCACTGTCTGTAAAGAAGTCAGTGCACCCTGTAATATGTGTAACTTTGTGTTTGACTTAAGTAATATAAAGAGGAGAGCTTGCTGGGAGGCTGCTAATTTACCCAGACTGCAGGATTATTACTGTTTAGCTGCACTTACAGTGTGAGTGTATTTGTTTCTGTCTGTAAAGAAGTCAGTGCACCCTGTAATATGTGTAACTTTGTGTTTGACTTAAGTAATATAAAGAGGACGGCTTGCTGGGAGGCTGCTAATTTACCCAGACTGCAGGATTATTACTGTTTAGCTGCACTTACATTGTGAGTGTATTTGTTTCTCACTGTAAAGAAGTCAGTGCACCCTGTAATATGTGTAACTTTGTGTTTGACTTAAGTAATATAAAGAGGAGAGCTTGCTGGGAGGCTGCTAATTTACCCAGACTACAGGATTATTACTGTTTAGCTGCACTTACATTGTGAGTGTATTTGTTTCTCACTGTCTGTAAAGAAGTCAGTGCACCCTGTAATATGTGTAACTTTGTGTTTGACTTAAGTAATATAAAGAGGACAGCTTGCTGGGAGGCTGCTAATTTACCCAGACTGCAGGATTATTACTGTTTAGCTGCACTTACATTGTGAGTGTATTTGTTTCTCACTGTCTGTAAAGAAGTCAGTGCACCCTGTAATATGTGTAACTTTGTGTTTGACTTAAGTAATATAAAGAGGAGAGCTTGCTGGGAGGCTGCTAATTTACCCAGACTGCAGGATTATTACTGTTTAGCTGCACTTACATTGTGAGTGTATTTGTTTCTGTCTGTAAAGAAGTCAGTGCACCCTGTAATATGTGTAACTTTGTGTTTGACTTAAGTAATATAAAGAGGACGGCTTGCTGGGAGGCTGCTAATTTACCCAGACTGCAGGATTATTACTGTTTAGCTGCACTTACATTGTGAGTGTATTTGTTTCTCACTGTAAAGAAGTCAGTGCACCCTGTAATATGTGTAACTTTGTGTTTGACTTAAGTAATATAAAGAGGACGGCTTGCTGGGAGGCTGCTAATTTACCCAGACTGCAGGATTATTACTGTTTAGCTGCACTTACATTGTGAGTGTATTTGTTTCTCACTGTAAAGAAGTCAGTGCACCCTGTAATATGTGTATCTTTGTGTTTGAATAAAGTAATATAAAGAGGAGAGCTTGCTGGGAGGCTGCTAATTTACCCAGACTGCAGGATTATTACTGTTTAGCTGCACTTACATTGTGAGTGTATTTGTTTCTGTCTGTAAAGAAGTCAGTGCGCCCTGTAATATGTGTAACTTTGTGTTTGACTTAAGTAATATAAAGAGGAGAGCTTGCTGGGAGGCTGCTAATTTACCCAGACTGCAGGATTATTACTGTTTAGCTGCACTTATATTGTTAGTGTCAGTGTATTTGTTTCTGTCTGTAAAGAAGTCAGTGCACCCTGTAATATGTGTAACTTTGTGTTTGACTTAAGTAATATAAAAAGGAGAGCTTGCTGGGAGGCTGCTAATTTACCCAGACTGCAGGATTATTACTGTTTAGCTGCACTTACATTGTGAGTGTATTTGTTTCTCACTGTAAAGAAGTCAGTGCACCCTGTAATATGTGTAACTTTGTGTTTGACTTAAGTAATATAAAGAGGACGGCTTGCTGGGAGGCTGCTAATTTACCCAGACTGCAGGATTATTACTGTTTAGCTGCACTTACATTGTGAGTGTATTTGTTTCTCACTGTAAAGAAGTCAGTGCACTCTGTAATATGTGTAACTTTGTGTTTGACTTAAGTAATATAAAGAGGACGGCTTGCTGGGAGGCTGCTAATTTACCCAGACTGCAGGATTATTACTGTTTAGCTGCACTTACATTGTGAGTGTATTTGTTTCTGTCTGTAAAGAAGTCAGTGCGCCCTGTAATATGTGTAACTTTGTGTTTGACTTAAGTAATATAAAGAGGAGAGCTTGCTGGGAGGCTGCTAATTTACCCAGACTGCAGGATTATTACTGTTTAGCTGCACTTATATTGTGAGTGTATTTGTTTCTGTCTGTAAAGAAGTCAGTGCACCCTGTAATATGTGTAACTTTGGGTTTGACTTAAGTAATATAAAGAGGACGGCTTGCTGGGAGGCTGCTAATTTACCCAGACTGCAGGATTATTACTGTTTAGCTGCACTTACATTGTGAGTGTATTTGTTTCTCACTGTAAAGAAGTCAGTGCACCCTGTAATATGTGTAACTTTGTGTTTGACTTAAGTAATATAAAGAGGACGGCTTGCTGGGAGGCTGCTTATTTACCCAGACTGCAGGATTATTACTGTTTAGCTGCACTTACATTGTGAGTGTATTTGTTTCTCACTGTAAAGAAGTCAGTGCGCCCTGTAATATGTGTAACTTTGTGTTTGACTTAAGTAATATAAAGAGGAGAGCTTGCTGGGAGGCTGCTAATTTACCCAGACTGCAGGATTATTACTGTTTAGCTGCACTTACATTGTGAGTGTATTTGTTTCTCACTGTCTGTAAAGAAGTCAGTGCACCCTGTAATATGTGTAACTTTGTGTTTGACTTAAGTAATATAAAGAGGAGAGCTTGCTGGGAGGCTGCTAATTTACCCAGACTGCAGGATTATTACTGTTTAGCTGCACTTACATTGTGAGTGTATTTGTTTCTCACTGTCTGTAAAGAAGTCAGTGCACCCTGTAATATGTGTAACTTTGTGTTTGACTTAAGTAATATAAAGAGGATGGCTTGCTGGGAGGCGGCTAATTTACCCAGACTGCGGGATTATTACTGTTTAGCTGCACTTACATTGTGAGTGTATTTGTTTCTCACTGTCTGTAAAGAAGTCAGTGCACCCTGTAATAAATGTAACTTTGTGTTTGACTTAAGTAATATAAAGAGGACGGCTTGCTGGGAGGCTGCTAATTTACCCAGACTGCAGGATTATTACTGTTTAGTTGCACTTACATTGTGAGTGTATTTGTTTCTGTCTGTAAAGAAGTCAGTGCACCCTGTAATATGTGTAACTTTGTGTGTGACTTAAGTAATATAAAGAGGAGAGCTTGCTGGGAGGCTGCTAATTTACCCAGACTGCAGGATTATTACTGTTTAGCTGCACTTACATTGTGAGTGTATTTGTTTCTCACTGTAAAGAAGTCAGTGCACCCTGTAATATGTGTAACTTTGTGTTTGACTTAAGTAATATAAAGAGGAGAGCTTGCTGGGAGGCTGCTAATTTACCCAGACTGCAGGATTATTACTGTTTAGCTGCACTTACATTGTGAGTGTATTTGTTTCTCACTGTCTGTAAAGAAGTCAGTGCACCCTGTAATATGTGTAACTTTGTGTTTGACTTAAGTAATATAAAGAGGGCGGCTTGCTGGGAGACTGCTAATTTACCCAGACTGCAGGATTATTACTGTTTAGCTGCACTTACATTGTGTGTGTATTTGTTTCTGTCTGTAAAGAAGTCAGTGCACCCTGTAATATGTGTAACTTTGTGTTTGACTTAAGTAATATAAAGAGGAGAGCTTGCTGGGAGGCTGCTAATTTACCCAGACTGCAGGATTATTACTGTTTAGCTGCACTTACATTGTGAGTGTATTTGTTTCTCACTGTCTGTAAAGAAGTCAGTGCACCCTGTAATATGTGTAATTTTGTGTTTGACTTAAGTAATATAAAGAGGAGAGCTTGCTGGGAGGCTGCTAATTTACCCAGACTGCAGGATTATTACTGTTTAGTTGCACTTACATTGTGAGTGTATTTGTTTCTCACTGTAAAGAAGTCAGTGCACCCTGTAATATGTGTAACTTTGTGTTTGACTTAAGTAATATAAAGAGGACGGCTTGCTGGGAGGCTGCTATTTTACCCAGACTGCAGATTATTACTGTTTAGCTGCACTTACATTGTGAGTGTATTTGTTTCTGTCTGTAAAGAAGTCAGTGCACCCTGTAATATGTGTAACTTTGTGTTTGACTTAAGTAATATAAAGAGGAGAGCTTGCTGGGGAGGCTGCTAATTTACCCAGACTGCAGGATTATTACTGTTTAGCTGCACTTATATTGTGAGTGTATTTGTTTCTCACTGTAAAGAAGTCAGTGCACCCTGTAATATGTGTAACTTTGTGTTGTGTTTGACTTAAGTAATATAAAGAGGACAGCTTGCTGGGAGGCTGCTAATTTACCCAGACTGCAGATTATTACTGTTTAGCTGCACTTACATTGTGAGTGTATTTGTTTCTCACTGTCTGTAAAGAAGTCAGTGCACCCTGTAATATGTGTAACTTTGTGTTTGACTTAAGTAATATAAAGAGGAGAGCTTGCTGGGAGGCTGCTAATTTACCCAGACTGCAGGATTATTACTGTTTAGCTGCACTTACATTGTGAGTGTATTGGTTTCTGTCTGTAAAGAAGTCAGTGCACCCTGTAATATGTGTAACTTTGTGTTTGACTTAAGTAATATAAAGAGGAGAGCTTGCTGGGAGGCTGCTAATTTACCCAGACTGCAGGATTATTACTGTTTAGCTGCACTTACATTGTGAGTGTATTTGTTTCTCACTGTAAAGAAGTCAGTGCACCCTGTAATATGTGTAACTTTGTGTTTGACTTAAGTAATATAAAGAGGAGAGCTTGCTGGGAGGCTGCTAATTTACCCAGACTACAGGATTATTACTGTTTAGCTGCACTTACATTGTGAGTGTATTTGTTTCTGCCTGTAAAGAAGTCAGTGCACCCTGTAATATGTGTAACTTTGTGTTTGACTTAAGTAATATAAAGTGGACGGCTTGCTGGGAGGCTGCTAATTTACCCAGACTGCAGGATTATTACTGTTTAGCTGCACTTACATTGTGAGTGTATTTGTTTCTGTCTGTAAAGAAGTCAGTGCGCCCTGTAATATGTGTAACTTTCTGTTTGACTTAAGTAATATAAAGAGGAGAGCTTGCTGGGAGGCTGCTAATTTACCCAGACTGCAGGATTATTACTGTTTAGCTGCACTTATATTGTGAGTGTATTTGTTTCTGTCTGTAAAGAAGTCAGTGCACCCTGTAATATGTGTAACTTTGTGTTTGACTTAAGTAATATAAAGAGGACGGCTTGCTGGGAGGCTGCTAATTTACCCAGACTGCAGGATTATTACTGTTTAGCTGCACTTACATTGTGAGTGTATTTGTTTCTCACTGTAAAGAAGTCAGTGCACCCTGTAAGATGTGTAACTTTGTGTTTGACTTAAGTAATATAAAGAGGAGAGCTTGCTGGGAGGCTGCTAATTTACCCAGACTGCAGGATTATTACTGTTTAGCTGCACTTACATTGTGAGTGTATTTGTTTCTCACTGTCTGTAAAGAAGTCAGTGCACCCTGTAATATGTGTAACTTTGTGTTTGACTTAAGTAATATAAAGAGGAGAGCTTGCTGGGAGGCTGCTAATTTACCCAGACTGCAGGATTATTACTGTTTAGCTGCACTTACATTGTGAGTGTATTTGTTTCTCACTGTCTGTAAAGAAGTCAGTGCACCCTGTAATATGTGTAACTTTGTGTTTGACTTAAGTAATATAAAGAGGATGGCTTGCTGGGAGGCGGCTAATTTACCCAGACTGCGGGATTATTACTGTTTAGCTGCACTTACATTGTGAGTGTATTTGTTTCTCACTGTCTGTAAAGAAGTCAGTGCACCCTGTAATAAATGTAACTTTGTGTTTGACTTAAGTAATATAAAGAGGACGGCTTGCTGGGAGGCTGCTAATTTACCCAGACTGCAGGATTATTACTGTTTAGTTGCACTTACATTGTGAGTGTATTTGTTTCTGTCTGTAAAGAAGTCAGTGCACCCTGTAATATGTGTAACTTTGTGTGTGACTTAAGTAATATAAAGAGGAGAGCTTGCTGGGAGGCTGCTAATTTACCCAGACTGCAGGATTATTACTGTTTAGCTGCATCTACATTGTGAGTGTATTTGTTTCTCACTGTAAAGAAGTCAGTGCACCCTGTAATATGTGTAACTTTGTGTTTGACTTAAGTAATATAAAGAGGAGAGCTTGCTGGGAGGCTGCTAATTTACCCAGACTGCAGGCTTATTACTGTTTAGCTGCACTTACATTGTGAGTGTATTTGTTTCTCACTGTCTGTAAAGAAGTCAGTGCACCCTGTAATATGTGTAACTTTGTGTTTGACTTAAGTAATATAAAGAGGGCGGCTTGCTGGGAGGCTGCTAATTTACCCAGACTGCAGGATTATTACTGTTTAGCTGCACTTACATTGTGTGTGTATTTGTTTCTGTCTGTAAAGAAGTCAGTGCACCCTGTAATATGTGTAACTTTGTGTTTGACTTATGTAATATAAAGAGGAGAGCTTGCTGGGAGGCTGCTAATTTACCCAGACTGCAGGATTATTACTGTTTAGTTGCACTTACATTGTGAGTGTATTTGTTTCTCACTGTAAAGAAGTCAGAGCACCCTGTAATATGTGTAACTTTGTGTTTGACTTAAGTAATATAAAGAGGACGGCTTGCTGGGAGGCTGCTAATTTACCCAGACTGTAGGATTATTACTGTTTATCTGCACTTACATTGTGAGTGTATTTGTTTCTCACTGTAAAGAAGTCAGTGCACCCTGTAATATGTATAACTTTGTGTTTGACTTAAGTAATATAAAGAGGACGGCTTGCTGGGAGGCTGCTAATTTACCCAGACTGCAGATTATTACTGTTTAGCTGCACTTACATTGTGAGTGTATTTGTTTCTGTCTGTAAAGAAGTCAGTGCACCCTGTAATATGTGTAACTTTGTGTTTGACTTAAGTAATATAAAGAGGAGAGTTTGCTGGGGAGGCTGCTAATTTACCCAGACTGCAGGATTATTACTGTTTAGCTGCACTTATATTGTGAGTGTATTTGTTTCTCACTGTAAAGAAGTCAGTGCACCCTGTAATATGTGTAACTTTGTGTTGTGTTTGACTTAAGTAATATAAAGAGGACAGCTTGCTGGGAGGCTGCTAATTTACCCAGACTGCAGGATTATTACTGTTTAGCTGTACTTACATTGTGAGTGTATTTGTTCCTCACTGTCTGTAAAGAAGTCAGTGCACCCTGTAATATGTGTAACTTTGTGTTTGACTTAAGTAATATAAAGAGGAGAGCTTGCTGGGAGGCTGCTAATTTACCCAGACTGCAGGATTATTACTGTTTAGCTGCACTTACATTGTGAGTGTATTTGTTTCTCACTGTAAAGAAGTCAGTGCACCCTGTAATATGTGTAACTTTGTGTTTGACTTAAGTAATATAAAGAGGAGAGCTTGCTGGGAGGCTGCTAATTTACCCAGACTACAGGATTATTACTGTTTAGCTGCACTTACATTGTGAGTGTATTTGTTTCTGCCTGTAAAGAAGTCAGTGCACCCTGTAATATGTGTAACTTTGTGTTTGACTTAAGTAATATAAAGTGGACGGCTTGCTGGGAGGCTGCTAATTTACCCAGACTGCAGGATTATTACTGTTTAGCTGCACTTACATTGTGAGTGTATTTGTTTCTGTCTGTAAAGAAGTCAGTGCACCCTGTAATATGTGTAACTTTGTGTTTGACTTAAGTAATATAAAGAGGAGAGCTTGCTGGGAGGCTGCTAATTTACCCAGACTGCAGGATTATTACTGTTTAGCTGCACTTACATTGTTAGTGTATTTGTTTCTCACTGTAAAGAAGTCAGTGCACCCTGTAATATGTGTAACTTTGTGTTTGACTTAAGTAATATAAAGAGGACGGCTTGCTGGGAGGCTGCTAAGTTACCAAGACTGCAGGATTATTACTGTTTAGCTGCACTTACATTGTGAGTGTATTTGTTTCTCACTGTAAAGAAGTCAGTGCACCCTGTAATATGTGTAACTTTGTGTTTGACTTAAGTAATATAAAGAGGACGGCTTGCTGGGAGGCTGCTAATTTACCCAGACTGCAGGATTATTACTGTTTAGCTGCACTTACATTGTGAGTGTATTTGCTTCTCACTGTCTGTAAAGAAGTCAGTGCACCCTGTAATATGTGTAACTTTGTGTTTGACTTAAGTAATATAAAGAGGACGGCTTGCTGGGAGGCTGCTAATTTACCCAGACTGCAGGATTATTACTGTTTAGCTGCACTTACATTGTGAGTGTATTTGTTTCTGTCTGTAAAGAAGTCAGTGCACCCTGTAATATGTGTAACTTTGTGTTTGACTTAAGTAATATAAAGAGGAGAGCTTGCTGGGAGGCTGCTAATTTACCCAGACTGCAGGATTATTACTGTTTAGCTGCACTTACATTGTGAGTGTATTTGCTTCTCACTGTCTGTAAAGAAGTCAGTGCACCCTGTAATATGTGTAACTTTGTGTTTGACTTAAGTAATATAAAGAGGAGAGCTTGCTGGGAGGCTGCTAATTTACTCAGACTGCAGGATTATTACTGTTTAGCTGCACTTACATTGTGAGTCTATTTGTTTCTCACTGTCAGTAAAGAAGTCAGTGCACCCTGTAATATGTGTAACTTTGTGTTTGACTTAAGTAGTATAAAGAGGAGAGCTTGCTGGGAGGCTGCTAATTTACCCAGACTGCAGGATTATTACTGTTTAGCTGCACTTACATTGTGAGTGTATTTGTTTCTTATTGTCTGTAAAGAAGTCAGTGCACCCTGTAATATGTGTAACTTTGTGTTTGACTTAAGTAATATAAAGAGGACGGCTTGCTGGGAGGCTGCTAAGTTACCCAGACTGCAGGATTATTACTGTTTAGCTGCACTTACATTGTGAGTGTATTTGTTTCTCACTGTAAAGAAGTCAGTGCACCCTGTAATATGTGTAACTTTGTGTTTGACTTAAGTAATATAAAGAGGACGGCTTGCTGGGAGGCTGCTAATTTACCCAGACTGCAGGATTATTACTGTTTAGCTGCACTTACATTGTGAGTGTATTTGTTTCTGTCTGTAAAGAAGTCAGTGCACCCTGTAATATGTGTAACTTTGTGTTTGACTTAAGTAATATAAAGAGGAGAGCTTGCTGGGAGGCTGCTAATTTACCCAGACTGCAGGATTATTACTGTTTAGCTGCACTTACATTGTGAGTGTATTTGCTTCTCACTGTCTGTAAAGAAGTCAGTGCACCCTGTAATATGTGTAACTTTGTGTTTGACTTAAGTAATATAAAGAGGACGGCTTGCTGGGAGGCTGCTAATTTACCCAGACTGCAGGATTATTACTGTTTAACTGCACTTACATTGTGAGTGTATTTGTTTCTGCCTGTAAAGAAGTCAGTGCACCCTGTAATATGTGTAACTTTGTGTTTGACTTAAGTAATATAAAGAGGAGAGCTTGCTGGGAGGCTGCTAATTTACCCAGACTGCAGGATTATTACTGTTTAGCTGCACTTACATTGTGAGTATATTTGTTTCTCACTGTCAGTAAAGAAGTCAGTGCACCCTGTAATATGTGTAACTTTGTGTTTGACTTAAGTAATATAAAGAGGACAGCTTGCTGGGAGGCTGCTAATTTACCCAGACTGTGAGACCTGCATGAAAAGGGCTTTACACTTGTGAGTGAGTTTATATTTGTTTACTATATCTGATTGTTTTCCAGTTAACACACCACTTGTGCTGAAAAGCAGAGGTGTATGCTTAGGAGCAGGCTCATTTCTAAAGCACAATATGGCAGCAGTTTGGCAAGAATATTATCCATTTGCAAGAGCACTAGATGACAGCACTACTAGAATGCAAGAGCACTAGATGGCAGAACCACTAGAATGCAAGAGCACTAGATGGCAGCACTACTAGAATGCAAGAGCACTAGATGGCAGCACTACTAGAATGCAAGAGCACTAGATGGCAGCACTACTAGAATGCAAGAGCACTAGATTGCAGCACTACTAGAATACAAGAGCACTAGATGGCAGCACTACTAGAATGCAAGAGCACTAGATGACAGCACTACTAGAATGCAGAAGCACTAGATGGCAGCACTACTAGAATGCAAGAGCACTAGATGGCAGCACTACTAGAATGCAAGAGCACTAGATGGCAGCATTACTAGAATGCAAGAGCACTAGATGGCAGCACTACTAGAATGCAAGAGCACTAGATGGCAGCACTACTAGAATGCAAGAGCACTAGATGGCAGCATTACTAGAATGCAAGAGCACTAGATGGCAGCACTACTAGAATGCAAGAGCACTAGATGGCAGCATTACTAGAATGCAAGAGCACTAGATTGCAGCACTACTAGAATACAAGAGCACTAGATGGCAGCACTACTAGAATGCAAGAGCACTAGATGGCAGCACTACTAGAATACAAGAGCACTAGATGGCAGCACTACTAGAATGCAAGAGCACTAGATGGCAGCACTACTAGAATGCAGAAGCACTAGATGTCAGCACTACTAGAATGCAAGAGCACTAGATTGCAGCACTACTAGAATACAAGAGCACTAGATGGCAGCACTACTAGAATGCAAGAGCACTAGATGGCAGCACTACTAGAATGCAGAAGCACTAGATGTCAGCACTACTAGAATGCAAGAGCACTAGATGGCAGCACTACTAGAATGCAAGAGCACTAGATGGCAGCACTACTAGAATACAAGAGCACTAGATGGCAGCACTACTAGAATGCAAGAGCACTAGATTGCAGCACTACTAGAATACAAGAGCACTAGATGGCAGCACTACTAGAATGCAAGAGCACTAGATGGCAGCACTACTAGAATGCAGAAGCACTAGATGTCAGCACTACTAGAATGCAAGAGCACTAGATGGCAGCACTACTAGAATGCAAGAGCACTAGATGGCAGCATTACTAGAATGCAAGAGCACTAGATGGCAGCACTACTAGAATGCAAGAGCACTAGATGGCAGCACTACTAGAATGCAGAAGCACTAGATGGCAGCACTACTAGAATGCAAGAGCACTAGATGGCAGCACTACTAGAATGCAAGAGCACTAGATGGCAGCACTACTAGAATGCAAGAGCACTAGATGACAGCACTAATAGAATGCAAGAGCACTAGATGGCAGCACTACTAGAATGCAAGAGCACTAGATGGCAGCACTACTAGAATGCAAGAGCACTAGATGGCAGCACTACTAGAATGCAGAAGCACTAGATTGCAGCACTACTATTTCCTGCCATTTAGGGCTCCAGATGCTACCTAGGTATCTTTTCAACACAGAATATCATGGGAACAAAGTAAATTTGATATTAGAAGTAAATTGGAAACATTTTATAAAACGGTTTGTTCTGTCTGAATTACAAAAGAAATGTTTTGGGTTTCATATCCCTTTATTAAAGAACACCAAGGAAATGAATACCTTTTACAATTAATTGGGAGCTGTTACAATTCTTGAATCTCCCAACTCTGCTGCAGCTTTAGTGTAATATCCGGCTTAGCAGAGAATGAGAAGGCGCCAAATAGTGCATATTACCTATAATATTCAGTAACAAATAGTGCATATTACCTATAATATTCAGTAACAAATAGTGCACATTACCTATAATATTCAGTAACAAATAGTGCATATTACCTATAATATTCAGTAACAAATAGTGCATATTACCTATAATATTCAGTAACAAATAGTGCATATTACCTATAATATTCAGTAACAAATAGTGCATATTACCTATAAAATTCAGTAACAAATAGTGCCCATTACCTATAATATTCAGTAACAAATAGTGCCCATTACCTATAATATTCAGTAACAAATAGTGCATATTACCTATAATATTCAGTAACAAATAGTGCCCATTACCTATAATATTCAGTAACAAATAGTGCCCATTACCTATAATATTCAGTAACAAATAGTGCATATTACCTATAATATTCAGTAACAAATAGTGCATATTACCTATAATATTCAGTAACAAATAGTGCACATTACCTATAATATTCAGTAACAAATAGTGCATATTACCTATAATATTCAGTAACAAATAGTGCACATTACCTATAATATTCAGTAACAAATAGTGCATATTACCTATAATATTCAGTAACAAATAGTGCCCATTACCTATAATATTCAGTAACAAATAGTGCCCATTACCTATAATATTCAGTAACAAATAGTGCCCATTACCTATAATATTCAGTAACAAATAGTGCCCATTACCTATAATATTCAGTAACAAATAGTGCCCATTACCTATAATATTCAGTAACAAATAGTGCATATTACCTATAATATTCAGTAACAAATAGTGCATATTACCTATAATATTCAGTAACAAATAGTGCATATTACCTATAATACTCAGTAACAAATAGTGCATATTACCTATAATATTCAGTAACAAATAGTGCATATTACCTATAATATTCAGTAACAAATAGTGCATATTACCTATAAAATTCAGTAACAAATAGTGCCCATTACCTATAATATTCAGTAACAAATAGTGCCCATTACCTATAATATTCAGTAACAAATAGTGCATATTACCTATAATATTCAGTAACAAATAGTGCCCATTACCTATAATATTCAGTAACAAATAGTGCCCATTACCTATAATATTCAGTAACAAATAGTGCATATTACCTATAATATTCAGTAACAAATAGTGCATATTACCTATAATATTCAGTAACAAATAGTGCATATTACCTATAATACTCAGTAACAAATAGTGCCCATTACCTATAATATTCAGTAACAAATAGTGCCCATTACCTATAATATTCAGTAACAAATAGTGCATATTACCTATAATATTCAGTAACAAATAGTGCATATTACCTATAATATTCAGTAACAAATATGATTTTATAAATAAGAAAACAAATATTAAATAAGTAAACAGGAACGAAACTTTGTTTTAAATATTTTATTAATTTAAAAAATCTAGTTGAAATTATTTGCAGCCTATGTCCTGGGTAAAGACCCTCTTGGGATCACCATGTTGTTTTTTAGGATCAGGTTTGTCTAATATTTGTTCTTAAAGGCTGCAGACAGATCAGATGTTAAAGGGAAAGTCCACACACAAATTTTTAATGTTTAAAAAGATAGATAATCCCTTTATTATCCATTCCCCAGTTTTGCATAACCAACACAGTTATATTAATATATGTTTTATCTCTGTAATTACCTTGTATCTAAGCCTAAGCTTTCAACAAAGAATACCTAGACAAAGCAAATTTGATGATAAAAGTAAATTGGAAAGTTGTTTAAAATTGCAGGCCCTATCTGAATCATGAAAGTTTAATTTTAACTAGACTGTCCCGTTAAGGGCATCCTGTATGAGCACAGCCGAGTCACTTAGGTGCTTAGATTTTCTCACAAAGGGATATTCAGTCTGTCCCCAGCCCTTGAGAATAAATGCTGGACAGACCTGTTTTAGACAGTGTCCAGAATGACTAAAAATGTGATTAAATTAATAAATCAATAAAAAAAACAAATGCTCACCAAAGACATTATGATCAAAAACAACTAATGACACTTGTGATATCACCTTAATATATATGTGTGTGACATTTATATTGGTGTCTTTGCTCAATTTAAAAAACACTCTCATTTTAAGAAGAGACAGGATACGTGATTGGTCAAATGGATCAAAATGATATTTGTTTCTACAAATACAGTGGCTCTGTATAACACCAGAGATCTAGGTCTGATTGTAATATCATTAATTATAAGGGCCCTGGTCTAAAAAAAACCCAAAAAAAACACCACTGAGCTTAAATTATGTTAATTCCGAAACAAAAAATGTGTTGGGTTTGCATTTATTTGTCCTATTACTTTATTCATGTGTTTATTAACAAATCCCTAGACTTCTCAGTGCAACTTATCATCGTGCGGTGACGTCAGAGGCTGGTGAGGCAGTGGCTAGGATACGCCTTCATTCTTTAGATATCCTTTGTTGAAGAAATAGCAATGCACATGGGTGAGCCAATCACATGACGTATCTATGTGCAGCCACCAATCAAAAGCTACTGAGCATATTTAGATATGATTTTCAACAAAGGATATCAAAAGAATGAAGAAAATTAGATATTCGATGTAAAATAGAAAGTTATTTAAAATTGCATGCTCTTTCTAAATCATGAAAGAAAACATATGGGTTGCATGTCCCTTTAAATTGTGTCTTGGAAAACTGGTCAACTTAGTAAACATCTGATTTTAGTCTAAAGGATTGTAACAGAAACTCTTGCCAGATAACAAAATGCTTGCTCTGATTATGAGATCTAGAAATCCAGGCCCATTAACATGTTTAAAACATACTTTTTACTTTAATGCTGCAAATTATGCTTATAGATTCCTTCATTATTTAGTAAATATAAAAATGTCTTGATCCAGTGGCAGTTGGTGAAATTTAAATATGGTGGGGTGCTTGACCCCACCCCTTTAAATAAAGCAACACCCTCAGATGGCACTACCAATTCATTAATTAAATAAATAAAAGGTAGACAGAAACACAGAAAAGCACTCAGGGGAAGAAGGAGAGAGAGACAGGGGAAAGGGAGCGAGAGACAGGGGGAGAGAGACACAGAGGGTTAGAGAGAGAGAAAGAGAGAGACACACAATCACACACAGAGGGTTAGAGTGACACATAAGGGATGAGAGAGTCAGAGAGAGAAAGAGACCATGGGGGAGAACGACACATAAGGAGAGAGACAGAGGGAGTGGTAGAGACAGGGAGAGAGACGGATAGAGAAAGAGAGATGGATAGAGAGAGAGAGAGGGAGAGAGACACACAAGTTGGGGGGGGGGAGAGGGACCACTGAATGGGGGGGAGACACCACTGAATTTTTAAGTAATATTTTAAGTGATTATAAAATACTAATAGTATACAATCTATTTTAAATATCTGAAACAGAACAGCACATATGAATGGAAGCATTAATAAATTATTATTTGTTGTCTACATCAGGGTTGTCCAACATACACCTAATGAACCACTGCTTTAAATTAAATACTTGTATAGCTACAGGGGCCATGGAGAATATTTGCTATAACTCATTCTAAACTGCTTGGTTTCATTTTACATTACCATGCTTTTGGTCTAGCTTACTCTGATCAAATAACAACTCATCCATACAAACAGCATAATAGTAAGATAATGTTGTGAGAAAACACTGTTGCAGAGCTACAGAGAGTTCATAAGTCAGAAAGAGAGTGAGACTATAAACTAGTGTGCAGTACAGAGGCAAGCTGCTAAGGTAGTGAATGTAAAGTTGAATAAACAAAATACAAAAACGATCCTTAAACTGCTGTAAAAGAGTAAAAAAACAAAACAAAACCCACTAAACCACATTCATTAAATTATAATTTTCACTAACAGAATCCCTTTCAGTAAAATCTATGGTTGCAGCACTTACTTTAATAAAATGTGGCTAAAACACTGCTCACTGCATCTCTTCTTGCTCTGTAAGGAAGTGACAGTGGCACATTCCACTGCACTTGGAGGAGAAGTACAGAACTCTCTTTTTCACTGAAGCAAAGCTGGCAGCTGCACAGGGCAGCAACAAAATAAATTAAAGTAGTTTTGTTCCGTTTTTGTTTTGTTTTATATGATTTAACATCCAGCCCCAACCCTAAGTTCCCCTGACTGATGATTGTCTATCACTGGATTGGGTCAGCCCAAAAGAGGCCTGCCTCAAATAAGCACTTATGGGCCATGCAATGATCTTAACCACTTTCATCCAGTAGGTGGCGCAGCATGTTGTGTAATGGAGGGCAGCATCCGGCAGACCTGCTTGTGCCTCTCCATTGCACAACATGTAGCTGTAAAAAAAATGCTGGGGGAAAAAAAATTGCAATATTTTTTTTTTAAAGCCAATAAAATATATATATATATTTTTGCCCATATGAAAGGTGAAGCCCTGCCTCACCTGCCTCTAGTGACTGCACGTCACTATTCATCACACCATTAATTTAAACTAAAAAATAAACAATTTTCTATGATATTCACTTAAACAGAAGCACTGTGCAAGTATAAGATCTGCACAAGTGTAAGATCTGTACAAGTAACTATAAGATCTTGGTATAGTGGTATTTTTTTTCCAAATGTAAATACAAATTAAAACCAGTTTCTAGATTGTATAATATCATTAAGTAGATAAAGTATTAAATGTTACATATGTATGGCTGTCTGTACTCTGTGTATTTATACAGTGCACTCAGCTTCACATGGGAAACCCAGTCATTTATGTGTAATTAAAGGGACATAAAATCCATATTTTTTCTTTCATGATTCAGATGGAGCATGTCATTTTAAACAACTTGTCAATTTACTTAAATTATCTAATTTATTTTGTTCTCTTGGTGTTCTTTGTTAAAAAGGGATACTTAGGTAGGCTCCGGAGCTGCGGACTGGTGGCTGCACATTTATGCCTCATATTATTGGCTCGCTTAACACGTTAACTAGCTCCCAGGAATGCACTGTTGCTACTTCAACAAAGAATGCCAAGAGAATGAAGCAAATTATGAAATAGAGGTAAATTGGAAAGTTGTTTAAATTTGTATCCTCTATCTAAATCATGAAAGAAAAAAATGTCGGTTTCATGTCCCCTTAAGTGTCAGGAAATGCTGTTATATTATGTATTTGGAATAATATAAAAATAGTATTTGGAAAATGTTATCTTTTTTAATCCATTAACTCTTGATATTAATAACTTGAAAAAATTGTACAAATCCTCAGTAATTCAGCAAATTCCAAGAAAAACACTATTTACATTAGAATTTAACAAAAATACAAACCCGCTCCTAAATTCCTATTTCAGCCAAGCAAGTAAATGAATGAATAATGTACTGAATGAGTCAGACGGTTTAACATGATTGTGTGTGAGATGAATTTACTGAGTATTAATCTTATAGTAAGAACTAAAATGACAGTAAAACAACTGCGTATAATGTAAAAGCAGATTATTTCAGATGTGTATGTGACACAGTCAGCTGCATGTGCCAGAGTGATATAAACACACAGCGCACGCGGGAAGGGATGTGACTCCTCCCTCTCAGATACTGGCGGATCCTTCAGCACTTGTCTGTGTGTGACTTGTAGCCCTTAAATAGAGAGAAAACAGGATTTAGTCAATTTATAGTTTAAATGTCACATCTATAATTAGACTATGTTACAAATGGAAGAAAACATATGGTATAAAATGTATCAGCATGTACAGGATTATAACAAGCTAATGAGATGCCCCAGTTGGTTTATGCACCAGATACAGTCAGTAACTGCACAAACCTCAGGGTTACAGGTTCTAGCCCCATTAATAACAAAAGCACAATATGCACATAATTCCCAACACTGCAAAGACTCTTTCTAGCACTGGGAGGTCTAGGCTGTATGAGGAAGACTTGTGGGTGTTGAATGGCAGGGTGGCGTTGCTGGTGTTCTGTGGGCAGGGTTGAGGTGTTCCATGGACAGATTTAGGGTGGACTGTGGACACTCCATGTTTCATTTTAGAAGCAGAGACATTTGGGAAATCAGAGTTCACAAATAGTGACAATGATATAATATGTGGGTTGGTTGGGAGCTCAGTATACGCAACTCTATTGTTATGGAAAATCTCAACCATGTTCAAGTCTGTGCTGAGTGAGAACTGGTGTGTATGTATACATTATATGGCCAAACCTACACCTGACCATCACACCTATATGAGCTTCTTGGACATCCCATTCAAAATAACATGTGAGTTAATATGGAGTTGCCCACTCCTCTTTGCAGTTATAACAGCCGCATCTCTTCTGGGAAGGCTTTCCAAAAGATTTTAGAGAGTGTCTGTTTGAATTTATGCCCATGATGCCAAAAGAGCATTTGTGATGTAAGGCTTTGATGTTGGATAAGAAGGTCTGGCTCACAATTGGCATTCTAATTTATCCCAAAGGTGCCCAATGGAATTGAGGTCAGCGCTCTGTGCAGGCCACTCAAGTTCTTCCACACCAAACTTGTCAAACAATGTCTACATGGACTTTGCTTTGTACACAGGGGCACATTCATGATGGAACAAGAAAGGGCTTTCCTCAAACTGATGCCACAAAGTTGGAAACTCAGTTGTCTAAAATGTTTTTGTATCATGTAGCATTAAGATGACCCTTCACTGGAACTAAGGGGCCTATCCCAAACCCTCTAAAACAGCCCTAGACCAATATCCTTCCTCCATCCAACTTTACAGTAGCCACTATGCATTCTGGTAGGTAGCATTTTTCTTGCATCTGCCACACACTGATTCTTCCACCATACTACATGTGACGCTTCTGACGCAAAGTTCTTGTTCTGACGTTGCTTCCAGAGGTATTTTGGAACTCTGTAGTGAGCGATGCAATAGATGATAGTAGCTTTTGTATATACTATGCACTTCAAAAATCAGAGGTCCTACTCTGAGTTTGTGTGGTCTACCACTTTGTGGCTTGGCTGTTGTCTCTCCTAGATGCTTCCACATCACAATAATAGCACTTACAGTTGTCCAGGGCAGATCTAGTAGGGCAGAAATGTCATGAACTTACAGTGCCACATTTTAAGTCCCTGAGTTTTTCATTATGACGCTTTGTACTGCCAATGTTTATCTATGGAGACTCCATGGCTATGTGCTGGACCTCATGCACCCATTAGCAATGGGTATGGCTGAAACACTTGAATTAAATAATTAGTAAGGGTATCTACATACTTTTGGCCATATGAAAAAGGAAATTTATGCTTACCTGATAAATGTATTTCTTTTTTTGACACGATGAGTCCACGGATCATCTAATTACTATTGGGAATATCACTCCTGCCCAGCAGGAGGCGGCAAAGAGCACCACAGCAAAGCTGTTAAATATCACCTCCCTTCCCTCCCAACTCAGTCATTTGACCGAAGTAAAGGAGAGAAAGGAAGCAACAAGGTGCAGAGGTATCTGAAGTTTATAAAAACCAACAACCTGTCTAACAAAAACAGGGCGGACCGTGGACTCATCATGTCAAAAAAGAAATAAATTTATCAGGTAAGCATAAATTTCCTTTTCTTTTTAATGACACAATGAGTCCACAGATCATCTTATTACTATTAGGAATCAATACCCAGGCTAGAGTGCACGGATGATAAGGGAGGGACAAGACAGGTAACCTAAACGGAAGGTACCACTGCTTGAAGAACCTTTCTCCCAAAAGTGGCCTCAGCCGAGGAAAAAGTGTAAAATTTGTAGAACCAAGTTGCAGCCTTGCAAATCTGTTCTACAGAAGCTTCATTTTTGAATGCCCATGAGGAAGCAACCGTCCTTGTGGAATGAGCCGTAACTCTCTCTGGAGGTTGTTGTCCAACAGTTTCATATGCAAAACATATGATAGTCTTCAGCCAAAAAGAAAGAAGTAGCCGTAGCTCTCTGTCCCTTACAATTTCCTGAGAAAACCACAAACAAGGCAGACGAAATTCCTTAGTCGCCTGCAGGTAATACTTTAAAGCACAAACCACGTCCAAATTGTGCAGAAGCCATTCCTTTTGAGAGGTTGGATTAGGACACAAGGAAGGAACAACAATCTCCTGATTAATGTTTCGGTCAGAAACTACTTTAGGAAGAAATCCTAATTTAGTACGTAAAACTACCTTATCCGAATGAAAATTAAGGTAAGGAGACTCATACTGTAATGCCGAGAGCTCTGACACTCTACGAGCAGAAGAAATAGCAACAAGAAACAAAACTTTCCAAGATAACAACTTAATATCTAAGGAATGCATAGGCTCAAACGGAGCCCCTTGAAGAACTTTAAGAACCAATTTAAGACTCCATGGAGGAGTAACTTGTTTGAACACAGGCCTGATCCAGACCAAGGCCTGACAAAATGATTGCACATCTGGAACATCTGCCAGACATTTATGTAACAAAATAGACAAGGCAGAAATTTGACCCTTTAAGGAATTTGTCGATAATCCTTTCTCCAAACCCTCTTGGAGAAAGGACAACATTCTAGGAATCCTAACTCTACTCCAAGAGTAGCCCTTGGATTCACACCAATAGAGATATTTACGCCATATCTTGTAGAAAATCCTTCTAGTTACAGGTTTATGAGCGTGAATCATGGTCTCTATGACCGATTCTGAAAAGCCCAGCTTGGATAAAATAAAGCGTTCAATCTCCAAGCAGTCAGTTTCCGAGAAACTAGATTTGGGTGAAGGAAGGGCCCTTGAATTAGAAGGTCCTTCCTCAACGGAAGTCTTCAAGGTGGAAGAGACGACATGTCCACCAGATCTGCATACCAAATCCTGCAAGGCCAAGCCAGTGCAATGAGTATCACTGATGCCCTCTCCTGCTTGATTTGAGCAATGACCCGAGGAACAAGAGCAAACAGAGGAAATAGGTATGCTAGACTGAAGGTCCAAGGTACCGCCAGGGCGTCTATCAGTACCGCCTGAGGGTCCCTGGACCTTGACCTGTACCTCGGAAGCTTGGCATTCTGCCGAGATGCCATGAGATCAAATTCCGGCTGACCCCATTTGAGAATCAGGCTGGAAAACACTTCTGGATGGAGTTCCCACTCCCCTGGATGAAAGGTCTGCCTGCTCAGTAAGTCCACCTCCCAGTTGTCCACCCCTGGGATGTGGATCGCTGATAGATAGCAAGAGTGGTTTCCGCCCACTGAATTATTTTGGTTACCTCTGTCATCGCTAAGGAACTCCTCATTCCTCCCTGATGATTGATGTAAGCCACTGAAGTTATGTTGTGCGACTGGAACCTGATAAACTGGACCGAGACTAACTGGGACCAGGCCAGAAGAGCATTGAAGATCGCTTTCAGCTCCAGAATGTTTATAGGAAGAACAGACTCTGACTGAGTCCAAACTCCCTGAGCTTTTAGGGAGCCCCAGACTGCTCCCCATCCTAGAAGGCTGGCGTCTGTAGTCACAATCACCCAAGATGGTCTGCGAAAGCAGGTTCCCTGGGAAAGATACAGAGACAACCACCATTGAAAAGAATCCCTTGTCTCCTGCTCCAGAAGTATTCGAGGAGACAAATCCTCATAATCTCCGTTCCATTGCCTGAGCATGTTTAACTGCAGAGGGCTGAGGTGGAACCGAGCAAACAAGATGTCCATTGCCGCCACCATCAGCCCGATTACCTCCATGCACTGAGCCACTGATGGCCGAGGAGTGGACTGAAGAGCTAGACAAGTATCAAAAATCTTTGATTTCCTGACTTCTGTCAGAAAAATCTTCGTTGATACTGAATCTATTATGGTTCCCAAGAAAGCTACCCTTGTCTTTGGGACTAAGGAACTCTTTTCCAAATTTACCTTCCATTTGTGAGATCGCAGGAAGAATAACAACATTTCCGTATGGGATCTTGCTTGTTGTAAGGATGGCGCCTGGACTAGGATGTCGTCCAGATAGGGCACCACTGCAATGCCCCGTAACCGAAGCGCCGCCAAAAGCAATCCCAGAACCTTTGAGAAAATTCTGGGAGCTGTGGCAAGACCGAAGGGAAGAGCCATGAATTGGAAGTGTTTGTCTAGAAAGGCAAACCTTAGAAACTTGTGATGATCCCTGTGAATGGGAACATGCAAGTACGCGTCCTTTAAATTCACAGTTGTCATAAATTGACCCTCTTGGACCAAAAGGGAGAATGGAATGAATAGTTTCCATCTTGAAGGACGGTACTCTGAGGAATTTGTTTAGACTCTTGAGATCTAAAATAGGTCTGAAGGTTCCCGCTTTTTTGGGAACCACGAACAGATTGGAATAAAATCCCAGACCCTGCTAGCCATATTCGCAGATGACATTCTCCTGACTCTCACAAACCCGCTCTCCTCCCTTAGAACAACTATTTCAGAATTAGATCTCTATGGGACTGTATCCAATTTCCTGATCAATGTGACAAAATCTGAATATCTCCCTATCAATCTTACCAACCAATCTCTAGATGAACTGAAACTATCTTGCCCCCTTAAATTACAAACAAAATTCTTGAAATACTTAGGCATCCGCATTACCCCCAACATAGCAGACCTTCGCATACAAAACTATGGTACCTTAATTTCAGAGTTTAAAAACCTTATCTCAACTTGGCTACCCAAAAACATTTCATGGCTAGGCAGAATTCACGCAGCAAAAATGACTTTATTGCCAAAAGTCTTATATATCCTTCAGACAATCCCCATCCCAGGCATTCAGAAAGACCTAGACATCTTGCAAAAAATTATAAATGATTATATATGGAGACGCAGGCCCCCTAGAATTAATAAAAACACGCTCCATAAACTTCCTAAAGAAGGGGGATTGGGGGTCCCTCATCTTCGTTCCTATAAACTTGCCATTTCG
Source organism: Bombina bombina (assembly GCF_027579735.1). Taxonomy (NCBI): domain Eukaryota; kingdom Metazoa; phylum Chordata; class Amphibia; order Anura; family Bombinatoridae; genus Bombina; species Bombina bombina. The sequence goes on from NC_069505.1 coordinate 557,429,898, forward strand.
TTGCAAAGAATCTCGGATTGGTGCAAAATCAGTGGCCCAAACCCCAAACAATGGGTACAATTAGAAAACACCCTATCCTTGTTGCATAATTTAGATGAGATATGTTGGAACCCTGGTTTCTTCAATAAATACAGTATATCTTCCTCATCCATAACAAATGAAACGTGGTCAGACTGGAGACGAATCAACAAACCACCAAACAAAATTTCCTCTAGATATTCTCCCCTCACCACACTTCTAAATAACCCAGAATTCCCACCGGGCCTTTACCAAATGCTCCCCCAGCTCTCAAGACCTATCAGGTCACTCCCTATGTATCTCTTGACAGATAATAATCACAAAATCAAAACCAAAAACCAATTTGAATCTTTAAATCATCCATTTTTGTCCTCTTGGTTTCGACTTAACCAAGCAAGACACTATATAGCCACACACAAGGATATAAAGGACCTAATACGACCTCTCACTCCCTTCGAACAAATATGTCAATCAATAGAAGACACACCCAGAACAATCTCCAAACTACATAAACTGATTCTACAAAAGGCTTTCCCACTTCTCCCTTCTTATACAAAAAGATGGGACCTAGAGCTCAAGACGAATACTGCCCCCAAACTTTGGACACGCAGATTCGACACCCTAACACATTCTGCACACTCAGCCCAAGCTAAAGAGACCATTATCAAGATAATGATGAGATGGTACTTAACAAGCAAGGTTAAAATCTATATATAAAAACTCATCAATGCTATGCTGGAGAGGCTGCACACAAGAGGGACACATTACCCACATTTGGTGGGATTGCGACCTTATAAAACCATTTTGGTCACAAATTTTTAAAAATATTAATAAAATATTAAGCACAAACATATCTCCTACCCCAGACTTAGTTTTACTATGTCAACCCCCCGCCATCACTTGCAAGATAAGAAAACACCTTTATCATTTTTTTTTTTTTTATAATTTTTATTGAGGTGTATTTAAAGGCATACATTGATCATAAAGATAGGTTCTTGCATTGCATTTCACATACAGTAAGGTTTCAGTGTTACAATAATGATAAGATAAACAGAAAGGAAACGTAAAGATAACAATTTACATATCATGCAAACATGGGATACATAGGATGCCAAACAATTATAAGCCTTCTAAATAATATCATAGGCCACTCTTGGACCATCACAAACATTAAGAGGAAAGAAGGCATATGCAAACAAAGGAGACCACTTATGGATCACATTAGTAAACCTCGATTTTGTATTATTTTATCACGTGTTTATATGAAAAGTGTGTATGTTAAGGTAAATGCTATAGTGATACTCAAATTTTTTGGATTATTTGAGTTCTAGCCTCTCAGTTACTAGAGTAAAACGTAGAAATATGCATATGAGGGTTAGAGGCTCTTCTTATTTTTTTTTTTTTTTTTTTAGCAATCTTTCAAACGATAAAGTTGCGGGGTGAAATATCAAGGTATATTGCTATATATATTGGAAAGTATGCTTAAGATGCGGTATTGGCGAGAGAAACCGCTTAGTTAACCCTCCTGTTGCAGGAGGTATATTATGAAGGGGGGGGGGGGAGGTGGTGAGTGAGTAAATTAGGAACCAACCATATAAACTGAAGGGTACACATATAACAAGAGAAAGTAAGCTAGGTATATTTTGAACTAATTTAGAATCTTAAATGCAAAGGTGCCCAAACAGGAGTCCTCTAAATTGCTCTATTGCGGAGGTTTTAATCCTTATATAGCGCATACTATGGCCTTGCTATTCATGATGAACGCAGGACCAGCCTGCCTGAAATATATATATTAACCTGGAATCATGGTAGGATGACTATAGACTACTGAGTAGGTAGCGCAGCAGATATGGGGATGAACCCTCAAAAGGAGCTGTGAGTCTGAGGTGGCTAAAATAGCACCTACTATAGAAGATATATATTCATATATAACTAGAGTACAGTGAGACCTGAACTATGATGAGAGGAAGATAGTTTTTCACACTCCCATGTAACCTATTCCTGCCGCCTGGGCACGGGCCCTATGTCCAGGCGACGGGCAGAGCAATTAATTTAGTCTAGTGGGAAATTATGACTTTTTCCAAGAAGCTACCCACTCTCATCAAGGTAGGTATAGTCTTAAATGTTTGGTGAAACATTACGAACATTAAAAAGGAGAAAACAGTTATATCTAGACCATAAGGGCTAAACAGAGTTACAGTCACTAGTACTATTATAGGCTTGCTTGTAAGATAGCAAATCTCTACTCCCTTCAAGTGAGAGAAAATGGTAACTGCATCAGCCATCCAGAAAATATAAATGTAAATTTCAAAGTGTGGTGTAGGATAAGAAAAGCGGTTTAAATAAATTCAGGACTATGAAGCTAGGCCAATTGACTAAAAGCAACTTCCATATGAATGCACCAAGTGGGGTGAGAAATATAGACAGAGAAATATGGCGGCACATTATAAACCACATTATCACCTTCATACAACAGGACAACAAAATTGAAAAACAACTATGCTCAATAGGGAACAGAACATGTATAAATGTATATAAATGGGAGTACATATCAAGAACATCAGAGCAATTGCATGTGTCTCTGTTAAACTAGGGGGTACAAAATAAATGTGTAGCCTGCAGTCAGCCTGATTCAGTGTTAATTCAGAGAGCAACAATTGTGGATGTAAGAACATGATGGTCTGTCCACCAACTCCATGTTGGCTATTAGTAAGCTGGTAATAACACAAATATGGAGGAGTGAAATCGCTGAGTAGAAGAAATGCCTATGCATTAAACCTCTAAAATGTTGATATATAAAGAACAATGAGCATTATATGTTGAATAGTGCGATCATGACATTTTAGTAAATAGAATAATGCAAACAGTTGTACATATATACATGTGTCCATTACTTAGAACAATATCAAACATTTAATTTGAGAAAAGGAATCCCAGTGAAGGCAGAAAAATCTCAGAAAGTAAACACATAGTTGCAACATGGTAAACTGTAGAGACCCTAATTATTAAATAACCAAGGAAACACTAGGCACTTTATGAAGTAAAACTCAGTTAGACATGCAGAATGTAATATAAGATAGCATATACAGAGCCTTGCAGGCAGGGTAGGGGGAGAACAGTAAGCATCCCCTGTAAATGTTAGTGAGACACACAGTGAAATATACTGCAAGGAAGCTAGTGCAATAGGAAAGTCACTTAACCATATCTAAAATTACACAATAAACTAAGCCTGTAAAACAAGAGACATGGAAGAGCTATATCTTTAAACATGCAGTTAATGATGTCGACAACAGACTTTTATAAAATTAGAGCAAAGGGAATGGAGCAGTGCTTGCTTAATCCATCAAATACAGAAACACAATGTTAGGTTTAAATATACCAAAATAACAGTAAACCAACTTGCATGTATGAAAAATGGAGATGAGACAACTGTCCAAATCTGGTGCACCGTCCATTATCTTATGAAGCAAACTCTGCTGTTAGTGGAGCCAGCCCGCTTCATGATAAGCCAGTCTCAGTATAAACATCATGTCTTCTCGGCTCCAGAGACACTGTCTCAGAAAATACAAAAGCCTGTGTAGTCCAGATTCTTGTAGGGCTATCAACCTCTCAGGCTAAATATGAAAATGTGCCTCCAGGGTCCCACTGCATATCCAAGGACTGGACATAGTGGTGGTGGCTGCAGGGTTGCTGAGCAATAAGCGGTGGCAATTGCGCTCCTTCATCAACGTGAGCGAAGCTTCCATTCACCGGATCAGGAGGACCCGGCATCTGAGCACCGCTAGGGCCTCTGAAGGAACACAGCAGGAGAGGAGCTGCAAATAGTTCCGCTGAGGCTCCACAAATAAGGACTCGATCAGCAGACATCCCAAGCCCCGCGGCTGCAGGTAAATTTAGGAGCGAGGGGTGAATATTTCTAGAGACTCGCGTCCCGTCGGGCAGCCCAGGGTCAAAGTGGTTAGCCAAATAATCACCTTCTGCCGCCTCCGGTAAGAGGTGTGGCTCTCTAGCAGCTTGATCCCCGGAATGGTGGCTGAGCGGCTCGCCATGCTGGAGTGAGTCGGGGAGGCGACACAAGGACCTATGAGCTAGTGTGCCATCGGCAATACTCTGGTCTAAAGCTGTATTAGCACAGGTCCGGCTGAGGGCAGCATGTTCAGGAATGAAAGTTGTAGTGCAATACTCAAGAAGTGTTGCTTCCATTCTGGCGAAATGTTCATATAGGAGCTGCGCCACATCCTCTGCCCAGTAGGTCAAGGCCTCCATCTTTGCTATATTAATGTAAAGCTGCTGAAAGCTAGAAATAGCCTCCTGGACACTTGCAGGTTCTTGTGGGACTATTAGAGCTCAAGAGATTCCCTTTTGGTGCAAAATTTTTTTTAATCCCAAGGGTAAATAAATAAGATTACAGTCATATTAAAGCCAGGAGCTCCATGCACACACGTCTGGCTCTCTTGGTAGTTGGCTCCGCCCCCCAACACCTTTATCATTTAATGCTCAATGCTGCAAATCAGCTAATCCCTAGAAAATGGAAATCTGCATTAATTCCCTCTATCCAAGAATGGATAACACTAGTTCAAAGAAACCTCCTCTTGGAAAGATAACACTACCTCAAATTAGGTCAAATCACCTTACATCAAGATATGCTCTTCTTATGGGAATCCTTCACACTCGCTGTTACATAGATTCAAATCAACAAATGCTTACCCCTCTAAATTTTACAAGAAGCCCCCGTCCCCCCCCGCCCCTACCAAGGCATTTCTGCCCCTACCTTATACAACATGTAATGGCCCATATATGGTTTACTGCATAGAAGTATCAATTCCAGGCTAGTGGAGATGGTAAGCAAACGACATTAGAAAAAGCAGAGAAATGAGGCCAGTGAATGTGTACACGGTTACCATGTTAGCTCCCTACTATCTTTCTATTTCCCCTCTTTTCCTTTATTCTACTCTTTTTTCCTTTCTCTCCTTAATTTATATTAAGTGCTAATTTTCTGAGATAAGTTTACTCTCATTGATATACACTTATGGAATACTATGTCATGGGGAATGTATACCAATATCCCAATCGGGCAAGGATACCATTAGTCCTATCTTTGAAACAACAGGAGCTCCTCTACACCTGCTGAACTCTAACTCTTCCTAATCACAAGAGCTCTAATACCACAGCACACAATGGAATAATTAAAGGACACTGGACTATGGTATAATCTTACAACAAGGACTGTCCTCATGGCAAATGCTATGCTATATTTAGCCTAATATTAATCTTTCAATGATATATTTGTCCAGCCATGATTGTAAACTGTTGACCTTGCATATGTTTACCTGCTGTTTTGAATTGAAAATAAAAAGAAAACATAAATAAAAAAATAAAAAATCCCAGACCCTGTTCCTGAATCGGAACAGGAACTATCACTCCCAGCCAGGTCGGAGAGGTTTCTTACACAGTGTAAGAACGCCTCTTTTTGTCTACAGATAATTTTGAAAGCAGAAACCTGCCTTTTGGGAGGAAAACTTTTGAACTCTAGTTTGTATCCCTGGGACACTTTCTACTTGAAATTTCGAAAGGAACGAAAATTACTCTGTCGTCCCTTTTGTTTGTTTCTCTTATCCTGAGGGAGAAGATGACCCTTACCGCCTGTAATATCAGAGATTATTTCCGTCAAGCTAGGTCCAAACAAGGCCTTCCCCTTGTAAGGAATCGCTAAAAGCTTAGACTTAGAGGATACATCCACAGACCAAGGTTTTAACCATAAGGCTCTGTGAGCTAGAACAGAGAAACCTGAAATCTTTGCTCCCAGTTTGATAACTTGAAGGGAAACATCCGTAATAGAGGAATTAGCCAATTTAAGAGCTTTTATCCTATCCTGGATTTCATCCAGGGGAGTTTCTGTCCTAATAGCATCAGACAACACATCAAACCAATATGCCGCTGCACTAGTGACGGTAGCAATGCACACAGCTGGCTGCCATTGTAAGCACTGGTGTACATACATCTTTTTGAGTAACCCCTCTAATTTTTTGTCCATAGGATCTTTGAAAGCACAACTATCCTCTATGGGTATAGTAGCTCTCTTAGCTAAGGTGGAAACATCTCCTTCCACCTAGGGGACTGTTTGCCAATCCTCCTTAACCGAGTCGGCTATGGGAAACATCTTTTTAAATATAGGAGATGGAGAAAAAAGGTATACCCGGTCTCTCCCACTCCTTAGCAATGATCTCAGAAGCTCGGTCTGGTACCGGAAAAACCTCTATCGAGGAAGGTACCTCAAAATATTTGTTCAGCTTACTGGATTTCTTAGGATTAACGACTGTGGAGTCGCTGTCGTCCAATGTAGCTAAAACCCCCTTAAAGTGAATGTAAATTTTGATGCTCAAGTGCCCGGTTTTTAAAAATTTGATTAAAAACAGGGGCACTTTAATTAATCAAAATTTACATTTCACTCGTGCTGTCAAAAAAACCTTACCTTTTAATCTTGACAGCAGCTCCAGCTTGCTCCACCCGTTGCAAAGCCTCTTCCTGGGTCAAAAATGATGAATTCGGCTTCCTCCAATCACGGCATTGAATCAGACACTGATTCCCCCGGGGGGGGAAGCCATGATTGGAGGATGACCTATTCATCATTTCTGACATCAGAAATGGCTTGCAACGACCGGAGGAAGCTGGAGCTGCTGTGAAGATTAAAAGGTAAGTATTTCTTCACAATGAGTGAAATGTAAATTTTGATGAATTAAAGTGCCCCTGTTTTTAATCGAATTTTTAAAAACTGGGCACTTTAGCATCAAAATTTACATTCACTTTAAGTAACAGACGGAGGTGTTCTAGCTTAAACCTGAAGGATACAACTTCAGTATCAGCAAGAGGAATTACACTGTCAGAATCTGAAATTTCACCTTCAGATGCTACTACGTTATCCTCATCCTCAGGCTTCTGTGAGGGGACATCTGAAATAGCAACAACTGCGTCAGAAACCTCGCTTACTGAATGTCTGATTTTCCTTACGCTTTCCCTGCAACATTGGGAAAGCAGACAATGCATCTGAAACTGCAGAAGACATGAGAGAAGCGATGTCTTTTAAAGTAACTCCAGCGGGAGCTAGAGAGGAAGCGCATGGCACTGCATGTGAGGGCGGTAAAATTTGGGACGCTTGAGGAGAAAGCTGCGACATATATTGAACATTGTCATTAGATTCCTGAACAGCATCCTCTTTAGAAAATGTTGGCTCAGAAAAAAGTCTATCCCTGTAGCTTAAAGTTATCTCAATACATGAGGAACAGAAAGGGATTGGCATTAAAACATAAAGTTACCCTTATATTGTATTTGTGTACTACTATTTGTGTACTACCCTGCTTTCAGCGCCAGTATTTCCGCTTAAATTATTCTACTATCCTCCTCAGGGTTCTTAGAGAGAGACCCTTCTATACTTGGCATTAGGGTTGATATAAGCGCCAATTCTCACCTATCCTCCTTACATCAAAACATAAAGAGCAAGTGACACTTTGTATGGCCTCTTGGTCCATTCTAACTCACAATTAAACAATTTAACATAAAAGGATTAAATTGTATTAATAAAATTCAAACATAAAAAAACGTTACTGTCCCTTTAAATAATAAACTGTAGTAACTTTTTTACTTCGTTAAATAAATTTTTGTGTAGACAGGCTTAAAATACTAATATATATATATATAAAACAGGAAAAACGATCTACAATAGAGCGGAGTGAACAGAAAGAGCGTGCAATCACTTGCCGCTTCCTGAAGTACCTCCCATTGTGGGCGTGACAATAAGGAATCTCCCGGTCGGGTATTATAAGTTATAAAACCGCCGGGAGATGTGAAACCATCGTTCTAATTACAACCAGCCCCAGTGCCTGTGTCTAAGCTGCCCATAGTGTCCCCTATGTTCCTTGGAGAATCTATGTCTTTATAAAGAGCTAATTATGATGAGGTCTGTCTCATTTTAATAAATAAAGTGCCCAACCTTTTTCTCTCTCTTACCCCCAGAAATAAAGCCAGCACTTACCTCATATTCTGCCTGACAGCAAGGCAGTTCCCAGGTTTGAGAGGTCCTCTCCCTGACCTGGACCTGTGAAATAAAAGAAAGTCCTGAGTAAATTTCCTTTAGGTTTTCAGTGTTAGGGCAGCATCAATATATGGGAGGCGCAGTGGGAATTATGTCCCACAAGTTCCCATTGCTTTAAAGCCACCACTGCTCTACTGAAGAGACTGATATGGACTACGGCTACACCCCAGGGCAAAGCAGCACAATCTTGGACTACTTTAAAAATAATAAACTCTTGATTGAAGAATCTTTTCTAACAGCTTTGCTGTGGTGCTCTTTGCCGCCTCCTGCTGGGCAGGAGTGATATTCCCAATAGTAATTAGATGATCCGTGGACTCATCGTGTCATTAAAAAGAAAACAATCATGTGCAAGTATCAACATATAAAGAAAAATAATGCCATATTATTCAAAGCAGTTTCATTTTAGTGATTAGATCATAGTAGACCCATATAAAATAGCGATATTGAGCTATCTGCAAGTAATCTAAGTGCAGTTATATGTAGTGAGACGCAACTTGTTCTTAAGAAATTTTATTTAATCTATAGAGTGCAATACTTGGCAACAAGACCATAATCACTTTAACTTTAGATGTGATGAGCTTCAGGAAGCGTTATACCACAATTCTGACTAAGGCATTGCAAGTGTTTGAGCGGTGCTGAATCATACAGAGTTTTCTGTTTAACTGCTCACTCCCTTTGGGTCAGAGCTGCCCCACAATTCCATGTATAATATTCAACCTATTGGTCGATTGACTTGCAGGACATTAAGGAATTTGGCATTTGTTAATAAGCTATTGTAATGTCTTCCGGAGTCAATAGAGCCTGGGCCTGCGGTGGTGGATTTGCTTCTATCAGCAGATGGGAGTGCTGCTTCATTTTTAAGTATCCTACACAATCGGATAAAGTATTATCTGGTGCACCTTTTGCTCTGCACAAGCTGGCACCTTCTTTTGTAAGTTTTTCTCTAGAACCCACAAGATTGCCTACGTAATTGTGTGTGTGTATGTATGTGTGTATATATATATAAGTATATATAAGTCTACACACCCCTGTTAAAATGTCAGGTTTCTGTGATGTAAAAAAATGAGACAAAGATAAATCATTTCAGAACTTTTCCCACCCTTAATGTGACCTATAAACTGTACAACTCAATTGAAAAACAAACAAATCTTTTAGGTGGAGGGAAGTAAAAATAAAATATGGTTGCATAAGTGTGCACTAATACCTTTTTAAAGCACCTTTTAATTTGATTACAGCACTCAGTCTTTTTGGGTATGAGTCTATCAGCATGGCACATTTTGCTTACTCTTCTTTGCAAAAACACTCCAAATCTGTCGGATTGCGAGGACATCTCCTGTGCACAGTCCTCTTTAGATCACCCCACAGATTTTCGATCGGATTCAGGTCTGGGCTCTGGCTGGGCCATTCCAAAACTTTAATCTTCTTCTGGTGAAGCCATTCCTTTGTTGATTTGGATGTATGCTTTGGGTCGTTGTCATGCTAAAAGATGAAGTTTCTCTGCATGTTCAGCTTTCTAGCAGAAGCCTGAAGGTTTTGTGCCAACATTGACTGCTATTTTGAACAGTTCATAATTCTCTCTACCTAGACTAAGGCCCCAGTTCCAGCTGAAGAAAAAAACAGCCCCACAGCATGATGCTGCCACCACCATGCTTTACTGTGGGTATGGTGTTCTTTTGGTGATGTTCAGTGTTTTTGCGCCAAACATATCTTTTGGAATTATGGCCAAAAAGTTTAACGTTGGTTTCATCAGACCATAACACCTTTTCCTACATGCTTTTGGGAGACTTCAGATGTGTTTTTGCAAAATTTAGCCGGGCTTAGATGTTTTTCTTTGCAAGAAAAGGCTTCCATCTTGACACTCTACCCCATAGCCCAGACATATGAATAATATGGGAGATTGTTGTCACATGTACCACACAGCCAGTACTTGCTAGATATTCCTGCAGCTCGTTTAATGTTGCTGTAGGACTCTTGGTAGCCTCCCAGACCATTTTTCTTCTTGTCTTTTCATAAATTTTGGAGGGACGTCCAGTTCTTGGTACTGTCACTGTTGCGCCTTATTTTCACCACTTGATGACCATCTTCACTGTGTTCAATGGTATATCTAATGCCTTGGAAATTCTTTTGTACCCTTCTCCTGACTGATACCTTTTAACAATGAGATCCCTGTGATGTTTTGGAAGCTCTCTGCGGACCATGGCTTTTTATGTAGGATGCAACTAACAGAATGTCAGGAAAGACCAACTAGAACAGCTGAACTTTATTTGGGGTTAATAAGAGGCTTTTTAAATGATGGCAGGTGTGTACTGACTCCTATATAACATGATTTTGAATGTGATCGCTTAATTCTGAACAAAGCTACATCCCCAGTTATAAGAGGGTGTGCACAATTATGCAACCATATTATTTTAGTTTTTTTGTTTATTTCCCTCCACCTAAAAGATTTGTTTGTTTTTCAATTGAGTTGTACAGTTTATAGGTCACATTAAAGGTGGAAAACGTTCTGAAATGATTTATCTTTGTCTCATTTTTTTACATCACAAAAACTTGACATTTTAACAGGGGTGTGTAGACTTTTTATATCCAATAAATTATATATATATATATATATATATATATATATCATGTACACAAAAGAGACGTACCTGGAATGTAATCCTGGTACCAAAAAGACAGGGTTTCAGCACTCTTTTGAAAGAACTCACAAATCACTTAAATGTAATTCAATAGCTTTAATAGTGGCAGCTAAATCCCACACAACATGGGAATAAATCCATGCAAATATTAAAACACATAAGCATACAAGTTCGACTCATGAATGACAGTTCAAAGGAACCTGACCGTTCAGGGGTACAATAGAAAGCACATGTGTGGCGAAGTGTAAATAGCAGTAGTATTGCTTAAGCACAGGTTTGTATAGTGAACCACTACACCCAACTACCTCAGAACCTCCCAAGCAATTGTCATGGAAGGTATATCCTGGGCAGATATATGAACCGGGATCTAAGTGGTAGACACTGCAAAACCTGTGTCAGGCACCTTGTAGGAAGTGATTTCACAGTTAGGAATGTATACAATTACTACAATGTACAAAATATTGTTTGTTATATCAAGTGAGACCTCCTCTGGCTTAACTACACCCAGCTGCTTACAGCACCCCTGCAAGTATGGGGCTACTTGCTGCGCAGGTTACAAAGGGGATCTAAGCAAGCCAGCAGGTGAGCCCCCTGAATATGTACATAAGTAGACAAGTGGGATCAATTGTACAAGTAACACAATTCATGCAATATTGATTACATTCGCATTGTGCATACACATATCCACAGAAAAAGTCTGCAAAGCAAGATGCAAAGATGTTAGCGTGAAGATGTCGCAGGTAAATTAATGTTTTCACATGCAGGCAGATGAGAGTCAAGTTGTAGTTAATAAAGCACAGTCTAAGCAAGAAATGTATGACTCCAAGCGAAGACAGGTATCAAGATATTAGTCTCAGTGAAAGACAAAGCAGCGCCTTCTCCAACTTAACACAATGCCATTATTTTCTTCAACATGGTCACCTATTCCATATCAGTATTTTTCAGGTGTCAACATGTTACACTTATACGACCTTGCTTTCAGATGTTGTAGTGTCCAGTATCCACAAAGGTGTGTACTATCCCCACTTGTTAACATTCCATGCCGGTAGCGATCTCCATCGCCAACACCAAACACAGCGGTGCTCCACGTGTATCACGTGACCTGGTCGGCTCCACCAATGCCGACGCGCGTTTCACCCGCTCGACTGGAATTCAGACCGGGCTTCGTCAAGCCTGGTCTGAATTCCAGTCGAGCGGGTGAAACGCGCGTCGGCATTGGTGGAGCCGACCAGGTCACGTGATACACGTGGAGCACCGCTGTGTTTGGTGTTGGCGATGGAGATCGCTACCGGCATGGAATGTTAACAAGTGGGGATAGTACACACCTTTGTGGATACTGGACACTACAACATCTGAAAGCAAGGTCGTATAAGTGTAACATGTTGACACCTGAAAAATACTGATATGGAATAGGTGACCATGTTGAAGAAAATAATGGCATTGTGTTAAGTTGGAGAAGGCGCTGCTTTGTCTTTCACTGAGACTAATATCTTGATACCTGTCTTCGCTTGGAGTCATACATTTCTTGCTTAGACTGTGCTTTATTAACTACAACTTGACTCTCATCTGCCTGCATGTGAAAACATTAATTTACCTGCGACATCTTCACGCTAACATCTTTGCATCTTGCTTTGCAGACTTTTTCTGTGGATATGTGTATGCACAATGCGAATGTAATCAATATTGCATGAATTGTGTTACTTGTACAATTGATACCCACTTGTCTACTTATGTACATATTCAGGGGGCTCACCTGCTGGCTTGCTTAGATCCCCTTTGTAACCTGCGCAGCAAGTAGCCCCATACTTGCAGGGGTGCTGTAAGCAGCTGGGTGTAGTTAAGCCAGAGGAGGTCTCACTTGATATAACAAACAATATTTTGTACATTGTAGTAATTGTATACATTCCTAACTGTGAAATCACTTCCTACAAGGTGCCTGACACAGGTTTTGCAGTGTCTACCACTTAGATCCCGGTTCATATATCTGCCCAGGATATACCTTCCATGACAATTGCTTGGGAGGTTCTGAGGTAGTTGGGTGTAGTGGTTCACTATACAAACCTGTGCTTAAGCAATACTACTGCTATTTACACTTCGCCACACATGTGCTTTCTCGTGTACCCCTGACCGGTCAGGTTCCTTTGAACTGTCATTCATGAGTCGAACTTGTATGCTTATGTGTTTTAATATTTGCATGGATTTATTCCCATGTTGTGTGGGATTTAGCTGCCACTATTAAAGCTATTGAATTACATTTAAGTGATTTGTGAGTTCTTTCAAAAGAGTGCTGAAACCCTGTCTTTTTGGTACCAGGATTACATTCCAGGTACGTCTCTTTTGTGTACATGATACATTTAAATTAAGGGTCTGCACCATATTTAACTTTGAGTTGCTTGGACATTTAAGCCGTCACGCAACCAGCTAACTCACAATAGCAATTGCGTCCTTTCCTAATTGTTCTTGATTATATATATATATATATATATATATATATATTAGGCAGTATGGTAGAAGCACTCCTGGTAAAGTTAATAGGCCCAAACTGGCCCGTCATGCCCTGGGTGCACTCCAAAGTAAATACAAAGTAATAGGAAAAAGGGAGTCACTCACAGGGTCTTTAATCCAAAATACCGATGTATTTATTGTACATATTTATTAAAAAATACATCTGTATTTTGGATTAAAGACCCTGTGACTCCCTTTTTCCTACAAAAAAGTCTAAAAATGGTTTCTTTAACATGTCATGTCAGTCGCACAAACGCTCCAGTCCAGCTACAGCACTAATCACTTCTCCAGGGGTTCAGACCATGTCTGTATCACAGCACGTAACACAGTCCTAAAGTGTGCATAGACATAACAGGTGCCAAAGGGAACAAGCCATGCCATGTTTAAAGCAAAATGTATGTTTAAAAATAATTTTAATAATATCGCAATATCGAACCAAAAAAATTGTGATATTTGTTTTTTACCATATCGCACAGCCATTTATATAAGAAAAAATCAAATTAAAATTTTGGTATGTGACCACCCTTTGCTTTTAAAACAGTATAAATTTCTCTAGGTACACTTGACGCAGTTTAAGGAACTCGGCAGGTTGGTTGTTCGAAACATCTTGGAGAACTAACCACAGTTCTTCTGTGGATTTAGGCAGCCTCAGTTGCTCCTGACTCTTCATGTATTCCCAAAACACACTATATCCAGCACCAACAACCCAGTAATGTGTGCAGGCTGAAGAGGGGCTACTGCAAGGCCCCACAGGTAATAGCTGAATACAAAGAGACAGCCGCACCACTTGTAATCTCCAAAGTCTTTATTCCATATTAAAAATAGGAGTAAATAGCAGGTACAAGGAACAACGTTTCGGGCTATACATGTTCAACATGATTAAGGGTGTAAAGCCCGAAAACGTTGTTCCTTTTACCTGCTATTTGCTCCCATTTTTAATATGGAATAAAGACTTTGGAGATTACAAGTGGTGTGGCTGTCTCTTTCTATTCTTCATGTATACCCAGACAGACTTGATGATGTTGAGATCAGGGTTCTGTGGGGGCCATAGCATCACTTCCAGTACTCCTTGTTTTAGTTTACGCTGAAGGTAGTTCTTAATGACTTTGGCTGTATGTTTGTGGTCGTTGTCATGATGCAGAATACATTTGGGGCCAATCAGATCCTTGTCTGATTGTATTGCAGGATGGATAACTATCTGCATGTATTTCTCAGCATTGAGAAAAACATTAATTCTGACCAAATCTTCAACTACATTTGCAGAAATTCAGCCTTAAGCATGCAAGGAGCCTCCACCATGCTTCACTGTTGCCTGCAGACAATTTCTGTGAAGCTCTACAACCCTTAGGCGAACAAACTGCCTTCTGCTACAGCTAAATATTTAAAATGTTGACTCACAAGTCCAGAGCACCTATTGCCATGTATCTGCACCCCAGTTCCTGTGTTTTCCTGCATAGTTCAGTCGCTTGGTTTTGCTTCCATGTCAGTTATGGCTTTTTGGCAGTGTCTTCCATGAAGACAGTAAGGCCGCGATCCGATAAATGGCGTAGTTTGCGGCGCAAGCGAGGGAACCCGCGCTGCCTGTAGTTTCAGCTCGCAACTCGAGCTATCCAATATACCCCGCCGGCAGTTGCTAAAGTGCCGTAAGTCGGATAAACTAGCGATGTCCAGAAATAAGCGTAACTACAAATTTCTGGAGTCGCCAGTGACTTACGGCACGTTAGAAACTGTCGGCGCCTACAAAAACTAACGTCTTAAATCTCCCGTAACTGTCTAACACGCCTCCCCCAAATAAGCCCGACACGTATACCCCTCTATCCGCAATACCCCCTCACTCTCCTAATAATAAATGTATTAACCCCTAAACCGCCGCTCCCGGACCCTGCCGCACCTAA
The DNA here is from genome assembly GCF_027579735.1 of Bombina bombina. NCBI lineage: Eukaryota > Metazoa > Chordata > Amphibia > Anura > Bombinatoridae > Bombina > Bombina bombina. The sequence goes on from NC_069505.1 coordinate 557,445,041, forward strand.
TAAAGTTATTAACCCCTAAACCGCCGCTCCCGGACCCTGCCGCCACCTACATTAAAATATATTACCCCCTAATGTGATCCCCCTACACCCCCGCCACCTACATTAAAATTATTACCCCCTAATGTGAGCCCCTACACCGCCGCCACCTACATTAAAATTATTACCCGCCTAATGTGAGCCCCTACACCGCCGCCAGCTATATTAACTACCTTACCCCCTAATGTGAGCCCCTACACCGCCGCCCGCTACATTAAAATGATTACCCCCTAATCTGATCCCCCTTCCCCACCGCCACCTATATTAACTGTATTACCCCCTAATCTGATCCCCCTACACCGCCGCCAGCTACATTAAAATTATTAACCCCTAATCTAATCCCCCTACACCGCCGCCACCTATATTATATGTACTACCCCCTAATCTGACCCCCTTACACCGCCGCCACCTATATTAAATTTATTAACCCCTAAAATACTAAAATTTCCCTACCCTAAACTAAAAAAGTAATCAGCTCTATTACCAGCCCTTAAAAAGGGCCTTTTGCAGGGCATTGCCCCAAAGTAATCAGCTCTTTTACCTTTAATCTGACCCCCCTACACCGCCGCCACCTATATTAAATATATTAACTACTAAACCTAAGTCTAACCCTAACACCCCCTAACTTAATTATTATTAAAATAAATCTAAATAATATTATTCTTATTAACTAAATTATTCCTATTTAAATCTAAATACTTACCTATAAAATAAACCCTAAGATAGCTACAATATAATTAATAATTACATTGTAGCTATTTTAGGGTTTATATTTATTTTACAGGCAACTTTGTATTTATTTTAACTAGGTACAATAGCTATTAAATAGTTAATAACTATTTAATAGCTACCTCGTTAAAAAAATTACTAAATTACCTGTAAAATAAATCCTAACCTAAGTTACAAATACACCTACACTATCAATAAATTAATTAAATAAACTACAAATATCTAAACTAAAATACAATTAAATAAACTAAACTAAATTACAAAAAAACACAAACACTAAATTACAAAAAATAAAAAAAAGATTACAAGAATTTTAAGCTAATTACACCTAATCTAAGCCCCCTAATAAAATAATAAAGCCCACCAAAATAAAAAAATTCCCTACCCTATTCTAAAGTACAAAGTAATCAGCTCTTGAAGTCTTCATCCAAGTGGCGCTGAAGAGGTCTTCATCCAGGCAGTGTCTTCAATCTTCATCCATCCGGAGCGGAGCCATCTTCCACGGAGCCGACGCGGAGCCAACCTCTTCAACCGACGACTTGCCGACGAATGAAGGTTCCTTTAAGTGACGTCATCCAAAATGGCGTCCCTTCAATTCCGATTGGCTGATAGCATCCTATCAGCCAATCGGAATTAAGGTAAGAAAAATCTGATTGGCTGATTCAGCCAGCCAGCCAATCGGATTGAGCTCGCATTCTATTGGCTGATCGGAACAGCCAATAGAATGCAAGCTCAGTCCGATTGGCTGATTGGATCTTAAATAATAAAGCCCCCCAAAATAAAAAAATTCCCTACCCTATTCTAAAGTACAAAGTAATCAGCTCTTGAAGTCTTCATCCAAGTGGCGCTGAAGAAGTCCTCCATCCGATAGAAGTCTTCATCCAAGTGGCGCTGAAGAGGTCTTCCATCCGATAGAAGTCTTCATCCAGGCAGTGTCTTCAATCTTCATCTATCCGGAGCGGAGCGGAGCCATCTTCCACGGAGCCAACGCGGAGCCATCCTCTTCAACCGACGACTTGCCGACGAATGAAGGTTCCTTTAAGTGACGTCATCCAAGATCCTATCAGCCAATCGGAATTAAGGTAAGAAAAATCTGATTGGCTGATTCAGCCAGCCAATCGGATTGAGCTCGCATTCTATTGGCTGATCGGAACAGCCAATAGAATGCAAGCTCAGTCCGATTGGCTGATTGGATCAGCCAATCAGATTGAGCTTGCATTCTATTGGCTGATCGGAACAGCCAATAGAATACGAGCACAATCTGATTGGCTGATTGATCAGCCAATCGGATTGAACTTCAATCTGATTGGTTGAATCAGCCAATCAGATTTTTCTTACCTTAATTCCGATTGGCTGATAGAATCCTATCAGCCAATCGGAATTGAAGGGACGCCATCTTGGATGATGTCACTTAAAGGAACCTTCATTCGTCGGCAAGTCGTCGGTTGAAAAGGATGGCTCTGCGTTGGCTCCGTGGAAGATGGCTCCGCTCCGGATGGTTGAAGATTGAAGACTTCTATCGGATGGAAGACCTCTTCAGCGCCCCTAGGATGAAGACTTCGACCCGGCTGGGTGAACACGGCTAAAGGTAGGGAGATCTTCAGGGGGTTAGTGTTAGGTTTTTTTAAGGGGGGTTTGGGTGGGTTAGAGTAGGGGTATGTGGGTGGTGGGTTGTAATGTTGGGGGGGTTGTATTTTTTTTTACAGGTAAAAGAGCCGATTACTTTGGGGCAATGCCCCGCAAAAAGCCCTTTTAAGGGCTGGTAAAAGAGCTGATTACTTTGTACTTTAGAATAGGGTAGGGAATTTTTTTTATTTTGGGGGCTTTATTATTTTATTAGTGGGCTTAGATTAGGTGTAATTAGCTTAAAATTCTTGTAATCTTTTTTTATTTTTTGTAATTTAGTTTAGTGTATTTAATTGTATTTTAGTTTAAATATTTGTAGTTTATTTAATTAATTTATTGATAGTGTAGGTGTATTTGTAACTTACGTTAGGATTTATTTTACAGGTAATTTGGTAATTATTTTAACTAGGAAGCTATTAAATAGTTATTAACTATTTAATAGCTATTGTACCTAGTTAAAATAAATACCAAGTTACCTGTAAAATAAATATAAACCCTAAAATAGCTACAATGTAATTATTAATTATATTGTAGCTATATTAGGGTTTATTTTACAGGTATGTATTTAGATTTAAATAGGAATAATTTAGTTAATATTATTTAGATTTATTTTAATAATAATTAAGTTAGGGGGTGTTAGGGTTAGACTTAAGTTTAGTGGTTAATCATTTTAATATAGGTGGCAGCGGTGTAGGGGGGGTCAGATTAGGGGGTTAATATATTTAATATAGGTGGCGGCGGTGTAGGGGGATTAGATTAGGGGTTACTATATTTAATATAGGTGGCGGCGGTGTAGGGGGGTTAGATTACAGGTAATAGAGCTGATTACTTTGGGGCAATGCCCCGCAAAAGGCCCTTTTCAGGGCTATTTGTAGGGTTAGACTTAGGTTTAGTGGTAGGGAAATTTTAGTATTTTAGGGGTTAATAAATTTAATATAGGTGGCGGCGGTGTAGGGGGGATTAGATTAGGGGTTAATAATTTTAATATAGGTGGCGGCGGTGTAAGGGGGTCAGATTAGGGGGTAGTACATATAATATAGGTGGCGGCGGGGTAGGGGGCTCACATTAGGAGTTAATATAGTTTAAATAGGTGGCGGCGGTGTAGGGGGATCATATTAGGGGGTTAGACATTTATGTAGGTGGCGGCGGGGTCCGGGAGCGGCGGTTTAGGGGTTAAACACTTTATTAGGGATGGCGGCGGGGGATTGCGGTTGCAGGTAGATAGACATTGCGCATGCATTAGGTTTTATTTTGCAGGTAGTTTAGGGAGTTATGGTGCTCCAATACTCAGCGTAAGGCTTACTACGCCTGCAATTTGTGGCGAGGTGAAAATGGAGTAAGATTTCTCCATTTTCGCCACGTAAGTCCTTACGCTGTATATTGGATACCAAACTATATTTGGTATACCTGTCTATGGGCCAAAAAACTACAGCCGAAGGCAGAAATATACGAGCGTAACTTCTAGGTTAGGCTGTATATAGGATACCAAACCCGCGCAAAATTTGGCGTCGCCGGCTTTTGCGGGCAACGATTTTTATCAGATCGCGGCCCAAATGTGTGTACCAGGGTTCCATTGGTTTCTGCCAATTAGGAGCTGATAGCACTCCTGGACATCTTCTGATTGCGTAGGGTAGTAAGCATGTGTCTTTCATATGCTGCACTAAGTTTCCTTGGCCAACCTCAACAACTAAAGTCCTCAACATTGCCCGCATCTTTGTGCTTCTTCTTAAGAGCTTGGACAGCATATTTGGAAACCAGTCTGCCTTGAAATTTCTGCCTGGAAGAGACCTTGGCGATGCAGTATAACTACCTTGTGTCTTGTTGCTACGCTCAGTCTTGTCATGCTGTATGACTTGACATTAAACGGTCTTCAGCAACTTCACCTTGAGTTTGTCTGTTCCTTGTCCAGTTTTATTCATCCTACACAGCTGTTTCTGTTTCAGTTAATGATTGTTTTTCCAACATACATATTAAATTAATAATCATTAGCACCAATTGTGTATAACTGTTAAATCATGAACCTCACTATATAAAGTGCCTAGAAGAATTGATGCTGTTTTGAAGGCAAAGGGAGGTCACACTAAATATTGATTTGATTCAGATTTTTCTTATGTCCCCTCACTTTGCATTTTGTTCATTGCTAAAAAATAAGCTATTATCATCTAACTAAGACATTGAGTCTACTCCAATAAGCAAAAGACAATGTAATTTATGCCTGTTAGAAAATAAGACTTAAGATGTATAATTAGAAATAAGAAAGTTATATTACATCAAATTGTGATCAATGCTGCACAAATAAGTAAATTTAGGTACCTGATAACTGGTGTGTATAATAATCACATGTATAAATATGTCAAATATGAAAGAAAGTATTTACAGTTACATTTATCAAGGCGTCAATCTCGGTGCATTCATGATGGGCTATATGCTCGCCAGACATCGCTGCCGCAAATCTTCATTTAATGGCCTTATTTATTAAAAAGTCTGTCAAAAACACGCATGTCAAGTACGGCGCGATGACTGTTGATAAATGAGAGTCATTGATGTCATGGATATTCTGTTTTTTCCAACTTTATTTATACCATTTCATTGCTGTCCATGAACAAGCACATTTCTCTAAAGCGAATATTTTATTTTTCATCTGTTAATGTCCCTGAAATAGCTAGATTTATACCTGAACAATCAATAATATCTCATAGAAACTTTTTTCAAAGTGATTATTAATGCTAGAATTTGTACATATACTTGTGTGTATATATATATATATACTTGTGTCCGACTCTACAACAAAACCATGAGAGACACCCTAGAAAGCATTGCACCATCTCGCATACGCACTGTCCAAACCCACAACAATGCACCGTGGTTTGATAGCTCCATCAGAGAAATGAAAAGAACAGGACGTAAGCTCGAGAGAAAGTGGCGCAGAACACATGATCCAGAGGATAAAGCCGCTCTTACCAAACATCTAAATAAATATCAATCCAAGATAACTCAGAAAAAATCTTCATTTTTATCACGCGAAATTGCACTCTCACACAATAGACCCAGGCAACTGTTTCGCACAGTAGAAAGGCTCTGCAAACCAGCATGCATGCTTAGCCCCACCAACTTTTCTCAGGATAAATGTGAAGCATTTGTGAACTTCTTCAGAGACAAGATTTCCTCAATACGAACCGCTATCACAGCAGGCCAAACAGTTACACACCAGAACCACTACAATGGAATGCCAGACTGCCCCAGTTTATGGTCCACTTTTACAAATGTGGATATAAAAGAAGTTAAAAACACCATACAAAAGTTGCACCCTACTACGTGTGACTTAGACCCTGCTCCAACTCAGCTCATATCTGGATGCATTGAAACACTCGCCCCAGTCCTCACAAAAATAGTTCAGTGTTCACTAAAAACAGGAGACTTTCCAGATCCTCTAAAAGAAGCTGTGGTAAAACCACTCCTAAAGAAACCTTTATTAGACCCAGACTGCATGACTAATTACAGACCAGTATCCAACCTCCCATTTCTGGGGAAAATAATTGAAAAAGTAGTGGCAACTCAACTGGAAGCCCATCTATCACGCCTAAACATATTCGATCCTTTCCAGTCAGGCTTCAGATGCCGCCACAGCACTGAAACAGCGCTAGTCCGAGTGCTAAATGATCTCCTCATGGCAAGAGACAAAGGTGATTACTCCATTCTAATCCTCCTGGATCTCTCAGCTGCATTTGACACCATTGACCATAGGATTCTAATAGAGCGCTTGCAGTACATCTGTGGTCTAGGAGGCACAGTCCTTAACTGGTTTAAATCCTTCCTCGCTGGTAGATCACAGAGTAATATCAGGATCAAGCTCATCAGCACCAACAGAACTGGCCTGCGAAGTTCCACAAGGATCTATCCTGTCTCCCATGCTATTCGCAATTTACTTACTACCACTGAGGGACATCATTAACCGACATGGCCTAAGGTATCATTGTTACGCTGATGACACACAACTCTACTTCTCCTTTGCTCCAGATACTACAGACCCAGCATGCCGCATAAACGGTTGCTTAAGAGACCTCATAGAATGGATGAATGCTAGCTGTCTCAAAGTGAACCCGGACAAAACAGAGTTACTCTTGGTGAGGGGACCCCGGGCATCAAAAATATCCCACGATCACCCAACTGGCCTGGAGCTTGGAGGTTCTGAACTCGTTAGTTCAGCAAAGGTACGAAACCTCGGAGTGCTGATTGACGCTGGACTATCTTTTAAACAGCAGATTTCCTCCGTAATAAAATCTGCCTACTTTCATCTGAAAAACATAGCCAGGATACAACACTTAATTCCACCGGATGATATGCCAACATTAATCCATGCATTTGTATCCTCTAGGCTAGATTACTGCAATGCACTTTTCTTGGTCCTCCCAAAAAAAGAACTTCATCGCCTTCAGACAGTACAAAATGCAGCAGCAAGACTATTGACCAATCAAACTCGCTCCTGCCACATAACACCTGTTCTCCACTCCCTGCATTGGCTTCCAATTAAATGGCGAACATATTTTAAAATTGGCCTGCTGACCTTCAAAGCCTTAAACAACCAAGGCCCACAGTACCTGAAAGAGCTCCTGACACCCTACATCCCATCCCGTTCACTTAGGTCAGCCAACACATCCCTCCTCTCAGTGCCAAGAATAAGGACAAACTCAGGCTCCAGAGCATTCTGCCACGCTGCCCCTACTTTCTGGAACTCTTTACCATGCGCAATCAGAGAGGCACCGTCCTTACAGACTTTTTAAAAAAAGCTAAAGACCCACCTCTTCCATCAGGCATTCAGTCCACTTATCTGACCTTCAGAAACTCCTAACTTTTATGTCTTATGTTGGTACAGTATATTTGTAAAGTGCTTTGAGTCTCACAGGGAGAAAAGCGCTATATAAATTGCAAATTATTATTATTAATATTATTAATATATATATATATATATATATATATATATATATATATATATATATATATATATTTATATATTGTCCAGATAGGGGACAGCACAATCTTACACCAATTCAGCTGCCAAGGTTCACTGCAAACCAAATCCGTATCCTCTCCAAGAACACAGGCACTTACTGGTCTTTTAAAAGGTAATCCTTTAATCAATCCATTAAAACAATTATAATACCATGACGTTTCGGTACACCATTGTACCTTTATCAAATGTGAAAAAAATATTAAAAGCTTTCATAGCTAACTTACCCCAAACCACCACCTAAATACTATTGGAGTACATCACATGCCGCCAGTTCTCCATGTGTGAAATCGGCGTCTGACGTCATCAGGGTGCGCTGAGCTGTGCGCCCTGTGAGATCGTGGAGCCGGCGTTGCCATGGCAACATATAATCAATATACAGTTTTTCGGCGGCGATGTAATAACCCAATATATTTATGTATTTGCCTATTGAGTATGGTGCCGCATATGTATAATTGTAGGGATCCCATACTTGTTGCATACGGGTGCAAAATACCCCAAATTTCTGTAATAGTGTGCAAAAAGATCTGCTTATCGGCGCAACACTCAAGGCAAATAACAATCTGAAAACAAAGTGCATAAAAAACAAAGTGCGTTAAAAAGTGCATCTGTACAACATTACATCTATATCACAATAGGTAAAAGACTTGTAGAGCATATGATGTCATAAAGACAATAAACAGTGTCAAATTACATATAAGGTGATATACCAGCTTATAATCATGTCTACTTGCAATATGATAGAAACTCAGGAACAATATATGAGGGCCATTCTTTATCTTATTGAGAGTCCCTTATACAGCTGCAGTAAAGATATGTGTACTCTGATCCTGTCGCAAGGACAGATGTTGTCTAGTAGAAGGGGCTAAAGTCCAGAGAGGTATTAAGGCCATATGGAGAGATGGTATTCAGCCTGTAGATCCACTTGGTTTCGCACTGTAGTAAAAGATTCCCTCTATCACCTCCTCTCGGGAGGGGGGGTACATGGTCTATAAGCATCGTGCGTAGACTGGAGACCGCATGTTTATGTTGGATGCAATGCCTTGCCACTGGCTGTTCAGATTCGCCAGTGCGTAGGGCCTCACGTATCGCACATCGATGATTTGCCATGCGTTCGCGGAAGGTGGTTACAGTTTTGCCGATGTAGACACTGGAACATGGGCAAATGATCATGTACACTACATATATGCTGGTACATGTAAGGCGATGCCTAATATCGAATCTTTGATTGCTGTGAGGGTGCTGAAAGGAATTGCCCCTAAGCATACCATTACAGGTGACACATCCTGAATAGGGAAAACAACCCATCTTCGTGGGCTTAAGCCAGGTATCCTTTTTATAATTCCTTATCGGGTCTGATTTAACCAGTATATCCCTTAGGTTATTTGCTCTTCGGTATGCTATTCTAGGGGCAGCAACCCTTCCAAATGGTAGTGTGGGATCACTGCCTACCACTGGCCAATGTCTCCGGACCGCCTTAGTGAGGTGTCTCGAATCTGGTGTATATGTAGTAACCATGTTGACCTTCCGCGAACGCATGGCAAATCATCGATGTGCGATACGTGAGGCCCTACGCACTGGTGAATCTGAACAGCCAGTGGCAAGGCATTGCATCCAACATAAACATGCGGTCTCCAGTCTACACACGATGCTTATAGACCATGTACCCCCCCTCCCGAGAGGAGGTGATAGAGGGAATCTTTTACTACAGTGCAAACCCAAGTGGATCTACAGGCTGAATACCATCTCTCCATATGGCCTTAATACCTCTCTGGACTTTAGCCCCTTCTACTAGACAACATCTGTCCTTGCGACAGGATCAGAGTACACATATCTTTACTGCAGCTGTATAAGGGACTCTCAATAAGATAAAGAATGGCCCTCATATATTGTTCCTGAGTTTCTATCATATTGCAAGTAGACATGATTATAAGCTGGTATATCACCTTATATGTAATTTGACACTGTTTATTGTCTTTATGACATCATATGCTCTACAGGTCTTTTACCTATTGTGATTTAGATGTAATGTTGTACAGATGCACTTTTTAACGCACTTTGTTTTTTATGCACTTTGTTTTCAGATTGTTATTTGCCTTGAGTGTTGCGCCGATAAGCAGATCTTTTTGCACACTATTACAGAAATTTGGGGTATTTGCAACAAGTATGGGATCCCTACAATTATACATATGCGGCGCCATACTCAATAGGCAAATACATAAATATATTGGGTTATTACATCGCCGCCGAAAAAACATAATTTATGCTTACCTGATAAATTCCTTTCTTCTGTAGTGTGATCAGTCCACGGGTCATCATTACTTCTGGGATATTAACTCCTCCCCAACAGGAAGTGCAAGAGGATTCACCCAGCAGAGCTGCATATAGCTCCTCCCCTCTACGTCACTCCCAGTCATTCGACCAAGGACCAACGAGAAAGGAAAAGCCAAGGGTGAAGTGGTGACTGGAGTATAAATTAAAAAATATTACCTGCCTTAAAACAGGGCGGGCCGTGGACTGATCACACTACAGAAGAAAGGAATTTATCAGGTAAGCATAAATTATGTTTTCTTCTGTTAAGTGTGATCAGTCCACGGGTCATCATTACTTCTGGGATACCTATACCAAAGCAAAAGTACACGGATGACGGGAGGGATAGGCAGGCTCTTTATACAGAAGGAACCACTGCCTGAAGAACCTTTCTCCCAAAAATAGCCTCCGATGAAGCAAAAGTGTCAAATTTGTAAAATTTGGAAAAAGTATGAAGCGAAGACCAAGTTGCAGCCTTGCAAATCTGTTCAACAGAGGCCTCATTCTTAAAGGCCCAAGTAGAAGCCACAGCTCTAGTGGAATGAGCTGTAATCCTATCAGGAGGCTGCTGTCCAGCAGTCTCATAAGCTAAACGAATTATGCTACGAAGCCAAAAAGAAAGAGAGGTAGCAGAAGCTTTTTGACCTCTCCTCTGCCCAGAGTAAACGACAAACAGAGAAGACGTTTGTCGAAATTCCTTAGTTGCCTGTAAGTAAAATTTTAGAGCACGGACTACATCCAGGTTGTGCAGTAGACGTTCCTTCTTCGAAGAAGGATTTGGGCATAAAGAAGGAACAACAATCTCTTGATTGATATTCCTGTTAGTAACTACCTTAGGTAAGAACCCAGGTTTAGTACGCAGAACTACCTTATCCGAATGAAAAATCAAATAAGGAGAATCACAATGTAAGGCTGATAACTCAGAGACTCTTCGAGCCGAGGAAATAGCCATTAAAAATAGAACTTTCCAAGATAACAACTTTATATCAATGGAATGAAGGGGTTCAAACGGAACGCCCTGTAAAACATTAAGAACAAGGTTTAAACTCCATGGTGGAGCAACCGTTTTAAACACAGGCTTAATCCTGGCCAAAGCCTGACAAAAAGTCTGGACGTCAGGAATTTCTGACAGACGTTTGTGTAACAGAATGGACAGAGCTGAGATCTGTCCCTTTAATGAACTAGCGGATAAACCCTTTTCTAAACCTTCTTGTAGAAAAGACAATATCCTAGGAATCCTAACCTTACTCCAAGAGTAACCTTTGGATTCACACCAATATAGGTATTTACGCCATATCTTATGGTAAATCTTTCTGGTAACAGGTTTCCTAGCCTGTATTAAGGTATCAATAACTGACTCAGAAAACCCACGTCTTGATAAAATCAAGCGTTCAATTTCCAAGCAGTCAGCTTCAGAGAAGTTAGACTTTGATGTTTGAAGGGACCCTGAATCAGAAGGTCCTGTTTCAGAGGTAGAGACCAAGGTGGACAGGATGACATGTCCACCAGATCTGCATACCAAGTCCTGCGTGGCCACGCAGGTGCTATTAGAATCACTGATGCTCTCTCTTGTTTGATTCTGGCAATCAATCGAGGAAGCATCGGGAAGGGTGGAAACACGTAAGCCATCCTGAAGTCCCAAGGTGCTGTCAGGGCATCTATCAGGACTGCTTCTGGATCCCTGGATCTGGACCCGTAACGAGGAAGCTTGGCGTTCTGTCGAGACGCCATGAGATCTATCTCCGGTTTGCCCCAACGTCGAAGTATTTGGGCAAAGACCTCCGGATGAAGTTCCCACTCCCCCGGATGAAAAGTCTGACGACTTAAGAAATCCGCCTCCCAGTTCTCCACTCCCGGGATGTGGATTGCTGACAGGTGGCAAGAGTGAGACTCTGCCCAGCAAATTATCTTTGATACTTCCATCATAGCTAGGGAGCTTCGTGTCCCTCCCTGATGGTTGATGTAAGCTACAGTCGTGATGTTGTCCGACTGAAACCTGATGAAACCCCGCGTTGTCAACTGGGGCCAAGCCAGGAGGGCATTGAGAACTGCTCTCAATTCCAGAATGTTTATTGGCAGGAGACTCTCCTCCTGACTCCATTGTCCCTGAGCTTTCAGAGAATTCCAGACGGCACCCCAACCTAGAAGGCTGGCGTCTGTTGTTACAATTGTCCAGTCTGGTCTGCTGAATGGCATCCCCCTGGACAGATGTGGCCGAGAAAGCCACCAAAGAAGAGAATTTCTGGTCTCTTGATCCAGATTCAGAGAAGGGGATAAGTCTGAGTAATCCCCATTCCACTGACTTAGCATGCACAGTTGCAGTGGTCTGAGGTGTAGGCGAGCAAAGGGTACTATGTCCATTGCCGCTACCATTAAGCCGATTACCTCCATGCATTGAGCCACTGACGGGTGTTGAATGGAATGAAGGGTGCGGCAAGCACTTTGAAGTCTTGTTAACCTGTCCTCTGTCAGGTAAATCTTCATTTTTACAGAATCTATAAGAGTCCCCAGGAAGGGAACTCTTGTGAGTGGAACGAGTGAACTTTTCTTTTCGTTCACCTTCCATCCATGTGACCTTAGAAATGCCAGTACTAACTCTGTGAGATTTGGCAGTTTGAAAGCTTGAAGCTTGTATCAGTATGTCGTCTAGGTACGGAGCTACTGAAATTCCTCGCGGTCTTAGTACCGCCAGAAGAGTGCCCAGAACCTTTGTGAAGATTCTTGGAGCCGTAGCCAATCCGAATGGAAGAGCTACAAATTGGTAATGCCTGTCTAGAAAGGCAAACCTTAGATACCGGTAATGATTTCTGTGAATCGGTATGTGAAGGTAAGCATCCTTTAAATCCACTGTGGTCATGTACTGACCCTCTTGGATCATGGGCAAAATTGTTCGAATAGTTTCCATCTTGAACGATGGAACTCTTAGAAATTTGTTTAGGATCTTTAAGTCCAGGATTGGTCTGAAAGTTCCCTCTTTTTTGGGAACCACAAACAGATTTGAGTAAAACCCCTGTCCCTGTTCCGATCGTGGAACTGGGTGGATTACTCCCATTAACAAGAGCTCTTGTACGCAGCGTAGAAACGCCTCTTTCTTTGTCTGGATTGTTGACAACCTTGACAGATGAAATCTCTCTCTTGGAGGAGAGGATTTGAAGTCCAGAAGGTATCCCTGAGATATTATTTCTAGCGCCCAGGGATCCTGGACATCTCTTGCCCAAGCCTGGGCGAAGAGAGAAAGCCTGCCCCCCACTAGATCCGATCCCGGATCGGGGGCCCTCAATTCATGACGTTTTAGGGGCAGCAGTAGGTTTCCTGGTCTGCTTGCCCTTGTTCCAGGACTGGTTAGGTTTCCAGCCTTGTCTGTAGCGAGCAACAGCTCCTTCCTGTTTTGGTGCAGAGGAAGTTGATGCTGCTCCTGCTTTGAAATTACGAAAGGAACGAAAATTAGACTGTCTAGTCTTAGTTTTGGCTTTGTCCTGAGGCAGGGCATGGCCTTTACCTCCTGTAATGTCAGCGATAATCTCTTTCAACCCGGGCCCGAATAAGGTCTGCCCTTTGAAAGGTATATTAAGCAATTTAGACTTAGAAGTAACATCAGCTGACCAGGATTTTAGCCACAGCGCCCTGCGTGCCTGAATGGCGAATCCTGAATTCTTCGCCGTAAGTTTAGTTAGATGTACTACGGCCTCCGAAATGAATGAATTAGCTAGTTTAAGGACTCTAAGCCTGTCCGTAATGTCGTCCAGAGTAGCTGAACTAATGTTCTCTTCCAGAGACTCAATCCAGAACGCCGCTGCAGCCGTGATCGGCGCAATGCATGCAAGGAGTTGCAATATAAAACCTTGTTGAACAAACATTTTCTTAAGGTAACCCTCTAATTTTTTATCCATTGGATCTGAAAAGGCACAGCTATCCTCCACCGGGATAGTGGTACGCTTAGCTAAAGTAGAAACTGCTCCCTCTACCTTAGGGACCGTTTGCCATAAGTCCCGTGTGGTGGCGTCTATTGGAAACATTTTTCTAAATATCGGAGGGGGTGAGAACGGCACACCGGGTCTATCCCACTCCTTAGAAACAATTTCAGTAATTCTCTTAGGTATAGGAAAAACCTCAGTACTCGTCGGTACCGCAAAATATTTATCCAACCTACACATTTTCTCTGGTATTGCAACTGTGTTACAATCATTCAGAGCCGCTAACACCTCCCCTAGTAATACACGGAGGTTTTCCAGTTTAAATTTAAAATTTGAAATATCTGAATCCAGTCTGTTTGGATCAGAACCGTCACCCACAGAATGAAGTTCTCCGTCCTCATGTTCTGCAACCTGTGACGCAGTATCTGACATGGCCCTAATATTATCAGCGCACTCTGTTCTCACCCCAGAGTGATCACGCTTACCCCTTAGTTCTGGTAATTTAGCCAAAACTTCAGTCATAACAGAAGCCATATCCTGTAATGTGATTTGTAATGGCCGGCCAGATGTACTCGGCGCTACAATATCACGCACCTCCCGAGCGGGAGATGCAGGTACTGGCACGTGAGGCGAGTTAGTCGGCATAACTCTCCCCTCGTTGTTTGGTGAAATTTGTTCAATTTGTACAGATTGACTTTTATTTAAAGTAGCATCAATACAGTTAGTACATAAATTTCTATTGGGCTCCACTTTGGCATTGCAACAAATGACACAGGTATCATCCTCTGAATCAGACATGTTTAACACACTAGCAAATAAACTTGCAAATTGGAATACAATTCAATTAAAAACGTACTGTGCCTTTAAGAAGCACAGAAAATCTATGACAGTTGAAAATTAATAAATTGAAACAGTTATAGCCTCAATCCTTGTAAACAACACAACTTTAGCAAAGGTTTATCCCAATAGCAAAGATAACAAATTCTGAAAGCAGGAAACAATTACAGAATAAATGTTTTTTTATCACAGTCAACTATAATTCTCACAGCTCTGCTGAGAGAAATTACCTCCCTCAAATAAGTTTGAAGACCCCTGAGTTCTGTAGAGATGAACCGGATCATGCAGGAAATACAATGAGCTGCTGACTGAAATAACTGATGCATAGAAAAAGGCGCCAAAACCGCCCCTCCCCCTCACACACAGCAGTGAGGGAGAACAGAAACTGACAGGAAAAACATAATTTATGCTTACCTGATAAATTCCTTTCTTCTGTAGTGTGATCAGTCCACGGGTCATCATTACTTCTGGGATATTAACTCCTCCCCAACAGGAAGTGCAAGAGGATTCACCCAGCAGAGCTGCATATAGCTCCTCCCCTCTACGTCACTCCCAGTCATTCGACCAAGGACCAACGAGAAAGGAAAAGCCAAGGGTGAAGTGGTGACTGGAGTATAAATTAAAAAATATTACCTGCCTTAAAACAGGGCGGGCCGTGGACTGATCACACTACAGAAGAAAGGAATTTATCAGGTAAGCATAAATTATGTTTTCTTCTGTTAAGTGTGATCAGTCCACGGGTCATCATTACTTCTGGGATACCTATACCAAAGCAAAAGTACACGGATGACGGGAGGGATAGGCAGGCTCTTTATACAGAAGGAACCACTGCCTGAAGAACCTTTCTCCCAAAAATAGCCTCCGATGAAGCAAAAGTGTCAAATTTGTAAAATTTGGAAAAAGTATGAAGCGAAGACCAAGTTGCAGCCTTGCAAATCTGTTCAACAGAGGCCTCATTCTTAAAGGCCCAAGTAGAAGCCACAGCTCTAGTGGAATGAGCTGTAATCCTATCAGGAGGCTGCTGTCCAGCAGTCTCATAAGCTAAACGAATTATGCTACGAAGCCAAAAAGAAAGAGAGGTAGCAGAAGCTTTTTGACCTCTCCTCTGCCCAGAGTAAACGACAAACAGAGAAGACGTTTGTCGAAATTCCTTAGTTGCCTGTAAGTAAAATTTTAGAGCACGGACTACATCCAGGTTGTGCAGTAGACGTTCCTTCTTCGAAGAAGGATTTGGGCATAAAGAAGGAACAACAATCTCTTGATTGATATTCCTGTTAGTAACTACCTTAGGTAAGAACCCAGGTTTAGTACGCAGAACTACCTTATCCGAATGAAAAATCAAATAAGGAGAATCACAATGTAAGGCTGATAACTCAGAGACTCTTCGAGCCGAGGAAATAGCCATTAAAAATAGAACTTTCCAAGATAACAACTTTATATCAATGGAATGAAGGGGTTCAAACGGAACGCCCTGTAAAACATTAAGAACAAGGTTTAAACTCCATGGTGGAGCAACCGTTTTAAACACAGGCTTAATCCTGGCCAAAGCCTGACAAAAAGCCTGGACGTCAGGAATTTCTGACAGACGTTTGTGTAACAGAATGGACAGAGCTGAGATCTGTCCCTTTAATGAACTAGCGGATAAACCCTTTTCTAAACCTTCTTGTAGAAAAGACAATATCCTAGGAATCCTAACCTTACTCCAAGAGTAACCTTTGGATTCACACCAATATAGGTATTTACGCCATATCTTATGGTAAATCTTTCTGGTAACAGGTTTCCTAGCCTGTATTAAGGTATCAATAACTGACTCAGAAAACCCACGTCTTGATAAAATCAAGCGTTCAATTTCCAAGCAGTCAGCTTCAGAGAAGTTAGACTTTGATGTTTGAAGGGACCCTGAATCAGAAGGTCCTGTTTCAGAGGTAGAGACCAAGGTGGACAGGATGACATGTCCACCAGATCTGCATACCAAGTCCTGCGTGGCCACGCAGGTGCTATTAGAATCACTGATGCTCTCTCTTGTTTGATTCTGGCAATCAATCGAGGAAGCATCGGGAAGGGTGGAAACACGTAAGCCATCCTGAAGTCCCAAGGTGCTGTCAGGGCATCTATCAGGACTGCTTCTGGATCCCTGGATCTGGACCCGTAACGAGGAAGCTTGGCGTTCTGTCGAGACGCCATGAGATCTATCTCCGGTTTGCCCCAACGTCGAAGTATTTGGGCAAAGACCTCCGGATGAAGTTCCCACTCCCCCGGATGAAAAGTCTGACGACTTAAGAAATCCGCCTCCCAGTTCTCCACTCCCGGGATGTGGATTGTTGACAGGTGGCAAGAGTGAGACTCTGCCCAGCGAATTATCTTTGATACTTCCATCATAGCTAGGGAGCTTCGTGTCCCTCCCTGATGGTTGATGTAAGCTACAGTCGTGATGTTGTCCGACTGAAACCTGATGAAACCCCGCGTTGTCAACTGGGGCCAAGCCAGGAGGGCATTGAGAACTGCTCTCAATTCCAGAATGTTTATTGGCAGGAGACTCTCCTCCTGACTCCATTGTCCCTGAGCTTTCAGAGAATTCCAGACGGCACCCCAACCTAGAAGGCTGGCGTCTGTTGTTACAATTGTCCAGTCTGGTCTGCTGAATGGCATCCCCCTGGACAGATGTGGCCGAGAAAGCCACCAAAGAAGAGAATTTCTGGTCTCTTGATCCAGATTCAGAGAAGGGGATAAGTCTGAGTAATCCCCATTCCACTGACTTAGCATGCACAGTTGCAGTGGTCTGAGGTGTAGGCGAGCAAAGGGTACTATGTCCATTGCCGCTACCATTAAGCCGATTACCTCCATGCATTGAGCCACTGACGGGTGTTGAATGGAATGAAGGGTGCGGCAAGCACTTTGAAGTCTTGTAAACCTGTCCTCTGTCAGGTAAATCTTCATTTTTACAGAATCTATAAGAGTCCCCAGGAAGGGAACTCTTGTGAGTGGAACGAGTGAACTTTTCTTTTCGTTCACCTTCCATCCATGTGACCTTAGAAATGCCAGTACTAACTCTGTATGAGATTTGGCAGTTTGAAAGCTTGACGCTTGTATCAGTATGTCGTCTAGGTACGGAGCTACTGAAATTCCTCGCGGTCTTAGTACCGCCAGAAGAGTGCCCAGAACCTTTGTGAAGATTCTTGGAGCCGTAGCCAATCCGAATGGAAGAGCTACAAATTGGTAATGCCTGTCTAGAAAGGCAAACCTTAGATACCGGTAATGATTTCTGTGAATCGGTATGTGAAGGTAAGCATCCTTTAAATCCACTGTGGTCATGTACTGACCCTCTTGGATCATGGGCAAAATTGTTCGAATAGTTTCCATCTTGAACGATGGAACTCTTAGAAATTTGTTTAGGATCTTTAAGTCCAGGATTGGTCTGAAAGTTCCCTCTTTTTTGGGAACCACAAACAGATTTGAGTAAAACCCCTGTCCCTGTTCCGATCGTGGAACTGGGTGGATTACTCCCATTAACAAGAGCTCTTGTACGCAGCGTAGAAACGCCTCTTTCTTTGTCTGGATTGTTGACAACCTTGACAGATGAAATCTCTCTCTTGGAGGAGAGGATTTGAAGTCCAGAAGGTATCCCTGAGATATTATTTCTAGCGCCCAGGGATCCTGGACATCTCTTGCCCAAGCCTGGGCGAAGAGAGAAAGCCTGCCCCCCACTAGATCCGATCCCGGATCGGGGGCCCTCAATTCATGACGTTTTAGGGGCAGCAGTAGGTTTCCTGGTCTGCTTGCCCTTGTTCCAGGACTGGTTAGGTTTCCAGCCTTGTCTGTAGCGAGCAACAGCTCCTTCCTGTTTTGGTGCAGAGGAAGTTGATGCTGCTCCTGCTTTGAAATTACGAAAGGAACGAAAATTAGACTGTCTAGTCTTAGTTTTGGCTTTGTCCTGAGGCAGGGCATGGCCTTTACCTCCTGTAATGTCAGCGATAATCTCTTTCAACCCGGGCCCGAATAAGGTCTGCCCTTTGAAAGGTATATTAAGCAATTTAGACTTAGAAGTAACATCAGCTGACCAGGATTTTAGCCACAGCGCCCTGCGTGCCTGAATGGCGAATCCTGAATTCTTCGCCGTAAGTTTAGTTAGATGTACTACGGCCTCCGAAATGAATGAATTAGCTAGTTTAAGGACTCTAAGCCTGTCCGTAATGTCGTCCAGAGTAGCTGAACTAATGTTCTCTTCCAGAGACTCAATCCAGAACGCCGCTGCAGCCGTGATCGGCGCAATGCATGCAAGGGGTTGCAATATAAAACCTTGTTGAACAAACATTTTCTTAAGGTAACCCTCTAATTTTTTATCCATTGGATCTGAAAAGGCACAGCTATCCTCCACCGGGATAGTGGTACGCTTAGCTAAAGTAGAAACTGCTCCCTCTACCTTAGGGACCGTTTGCCATAAGTCCCGTGTGGTGGCGTCTATTGGAAACATTTTTCTAAATATCGGAGGGGGTGAGAACGGCACACCGGGTCTATCCCACTCCTTAGAAACAATTTCAGTAATTCTCTTAGGTATAGGAAAAACCTCAGTACTCGTCGGTACCGCAAAATATTTATCCAACCTACACATTTTCTCTGGTATTGCAACTGTGTTACAATCATTCAGAGCCGCTAACACCTCCCCTAGTAATACACGGAGGTTTTCCAGTTTAAATTTAAAATTTGAAATATCTGAATCCAGTCTGTTTGGATCAGAACCGTCACCCACAGAATGAAGTTCTCCGTCCTCATGTTCTGCAACCTGTGACGCAGTATCTGACATGGCCCTAATATTATCAGCGCACTCTGTTCTCACCCCAGAGTGATCACGCTTACCCCTTAGTTCTGGTAATTTAGCCAAAACTTCAGTCATAACAGAAGCCATATCCTGTAATGTGATTTGTAATGGCCGGCCAGATGTACTCGGCGCTACAATATCACGCACCTCCCGAGCGGGAGATGCAGGTACTGGCACGTGAGGCGAGTTAGTCGGCATAACTCTCCCCTCGTTGTTTGGTGAAATTTGTTCAATTTGTACAGATTGACTTTTATTTAAAGTAGCATCAATACAGTTAGTACATAAATTTCTATTGGGCTCCACTTTGGCATTGCAACAAATGACACAGGTATCATCCTCTGAATCAGACATGTTTAACACACTAGCAAATAAACTTGCAACTTGGAATACAATTCAATTAAAAACGTACTGTGCCTTTAAGAAGCACAGAAAATCTATGACAGTTGAAAATTAATAAATTGAAACAGTTATAGCCTCAATCCTTGTAAACAACACAACTTTAGCAAAGGTTTATCCCAATAGCAAAGATAACAAATTCTGAAAGCAGGAAACAATTACAGAATAAACATTTTTTTTATCACAGTCAACTATAATTCTCACAGCTCTGCTGAGAGAAATTACCTCCCTCAAAATAAGTTTGAAGACCCCTGAGTTCTGTAGAGATGAACCGGATCATGCAGGAAATACAATGAGCTGCTGACTGAAAAAACTGATGCATAGAAAAGGCGCCAAAACCGCCCCTCCCCCTCACACACAGCAGTGAGGGAGAACAGAAACTGACAGAAAAAAACAGATTTAAGCAACTGCCAAGTGGAAAAATGGTGCCCAAACATTTATTCACTCAGTACCTCAGCAAATGAAAACGATTTTACATTCCAGCAAAAACGTTAAACATAATTTCTAGTTATTAAACAGCTTTATGTACTTCTTACAGTGTAATTCTCTGAAGTGTAAAGTATACATACATGACATTATATCGGTATGGCAGGATTTTCTCATCAATTCCATTGTCAGAAAATAAAAGCTGCTACATACCTCTATGCAGATTCATCTGCCCGCTGTCCCCTGATCTGAAGATTACCTCTCCTCAGATGGCCGAGAAACAGCAATATGATCTTAACTACTCCGGCTAAAATCATAGCAAAAACTCTGGTAGATTCTTCTTCAAACTCTGCCAGAGAGGTAATAACACACTCCGGTGCTATTTTAAAATAACAAACTTTTGATTGAAGATATAAAACTAAGTATAATCACCATAGCCCTCTCACACCTCCTATCTAGTCGTTGGGTGCAAGAGAATGACTGGGAGTGACGTAGAGGGGAGGAGCTATATGCAGCTCTGCTGGGTGAATCCTCTTGCACTTCCTGTTGGGGAGGAGTTAATATCCCAGAAGTAATGATGACCCGTGGACTGATCACACTTAACAGAAGAAAACAGATTTAAGCAACTGCCAAGTGGAAAAATGGTGCCCAAACATTTATTCACTCAGTACCTCAGCAAATGAAAACGATTTTACATTCCAGCAAAAACGTTAAACATAATTTCTAGTTATTAAACAGCTTTATGTACTTCTTACAGTGTAATTCTCTGAAGTGTAAAGTATACATACATGACATTATATCGGTATGGCAGGATTTTCTCATCAATTCCATTGTCAGAAAATAAAAGCTGCTACATACCTCTATGCAGATTCATCTGCCCGCTGTCCCCTGATCTGAAGATTACCTCTCCTCAGATGGCCGAGAAACAGCAATATGATCTTAACTACTCCGGCTAAAATCATAGCAAAAACTCTGGTAGATTCTTCTTCAAACTCTGCCAGAGAGGTAATAACACACTCCGGTGCTATTTTAAAATAACAAACTTTTGATTGAAGATATAAAACTAAGTATAATCACCATAGCCCTCTCACACCTCCTATCTAGTCGTTGGGTGCAAGAGAATGACTGGGAGTGACGTAGAGGGGAGGAGCTATATGCAGCTCTGCTGGGTGAATCCTCTTGCACTTCCTGTTGGGGAGGAGTTAATATCCCAGAAGTAATGATGACCCGTGGACTGATCACACTTAACAGAAGAAACTGTATATTGATTATATGTTGCCATGGCAATGCCGGCTCCACTATCTCACATGGCGCACAGCTCAGCGCACCCTGATGACGTCAGACGCCGATTTCACACACGGAGAACTGGCGGCATGTGATGTACTCCAATAGTATTTAGGTGGTGGTTTGGGGTAAGTTAGCTATGAAAGCTTTTAATATTTTTTTCACATTTGATAAAGGTACAATGGTGTACCGAAACGTCATGGTATTATAATTGTTTTAATGGATTGATTAAAGGATTACCTTTTAAAAGACCAGTGAGTGCCTGTGTTCTTGGAGAGGATATATATATATATATATATATATATATATATATATATATATATATATAGTGTATGTCAGAAATCTTTTGCAAACATATTTACATGTCTCTAAATTCCTTTTTTGTTCTAAACAATATTGTCTTTCATATCTGTGTTTATTTATACCATTATATCTATATAGTTTACATAAATTATTATTCTGAGAAAGAATAATTGCAAATGTAATATATAATCAGGGTATCATATGTATTTATTTGCAATCAATGGATATTTTAAGAGCTTTGCTAGTTCTCTCTGCACCTGTGTAACCCTTCCTGATTAGTCTAGTTTTAAACACCACCCCTACACAGGTGTTACAAAATGGGCTGGCATATAAGATGACATTTCTTAATGAAAATGAAATTCAAGAAAAGGAAGAAAAACACTGAAAATAGCATGAAAGTAAAGAGGCGATTTTAATATCTGCTGTATCTGATTCATGACAGTTTAAAGTTAGGTGGACTATCCCTTTGATCTATCATTTTAAGATTATATTGAATTAAACATCATTTGATTACTAAAATCATTGTCAGAAATATTACACTGTGTGTCCTAATGTCATCATCAATGTTTATCTTTAATACTAATGTCACATATACATACTTTCAAAGTATAATACACATGGTAACAAATGGCACTTACAAGTTCTGATGAGTGATCAATGACTCAAGTATAGAGCAAATTGATTTGTTAATGATAGTAGAAAATGTATATTTCAATCAGATTGGCTGATTTCATTAATCACGTGTTTATGCATTTACCAATAAGAAGTTGTGGAAAACTTTACTAGATTGTGGGTTGTTTAGGAGTTTGAGTATTGCGTCAAATTTGGTGCAAAGTGGAGAGTGGGACTTGTATTACATGCATTAAACATGGTCCAAAAAAAAGGAAGTTGGCTATATTATGTAATGTATTTATTTTTTTATCCCTATATCTACTAGTGCACTAAAATTTGAAGCAATACTTTGCACCAAATTTAAAGCAATACTTTGCACCAAATTTGGATCAATAATATTGTCCCTTAGCTTTGTAATGAGACAAAGATGTAACATAATCCATAAATAGGGTAACATCTCCCTAATTTACTTTTATTATCTAATATGCTTCATTGTCTTGCAGCATTAAACATAATCTGTGTTTTAAAGGGACACTCAGGTCAAATTAGATTTTCATGATTCAGATACAGCATGTAATTTTAAACAACTTTCCAATTTACTTCCATTAAAAAAAATGTGCACAGTCTTTTATATTTACACTATTTGAGTCACCAGCTCCTTCTGAGCATGTGCAAGAATTCACAGACTATACGTATATGCACTTGTGATTGGCTGATTGCTGTCACATGGTACAGGGGGAGTGGAAATATAACTTTGAAATGTGTTATAAAAAAAATCTACTACTCATTTGAAATTCAGAGTAAATGCTATTGTATTGTCTTGTTATCTTGCATTTGTTGATTATGCAAATCTACTGTGTTTACTGGTCCTTTAAGACTCCCATTGATTTCTATGGCATTCGTGGCCTCAAGGATGGCGGTTTGAACGATACGTATGCTGCGTCGGAATTGACGCAAGTGTACCTGTTGAATGTTTGATAAACTGGGAAGAGGGTCAAATAGAGTTGAATCTGACGGCGGATGATCAGTATTCCGCTCGATTAACGCAAGCATCGATCTGCATCGGATTGATCTCGCGGGAGCGTATATTACGTCACACATTAATACATTTGACGACATTGACGCTTTGTTAAAGATATATGCAAGGTAGAGGTGAGCGCCAATAGAAGGCTGAGGGTAGGGTGGGGAACGCTAAAATAGGCTAAAATTAGCTGATAGAATGTAAAATTAAAAATTACAAATTTATTTATTCCATACAATAATTATAATAATAAAAAAGAACAATATACACTGATAGTTGTTCATGGATCCATGTTACAAATGGTAGCAAATTACAGTGTTAGGTAAAAATACAATACAATATAATAATAAAAACAATTGTAAATACTGATAAATTCAGTGGCTGATGATGTAGCCTTTTATGCTGAGTATCTGTTAAATGATTAACACCTTGGTTGAGTCCAGTAAGTGTAAGATGCTCCTGGTAGATAGTGTAGGGTTAATTGTAATCCAATATTGTGCAGGAGAAAAAAGTAGCAAGATTTGGGTGTGATCAGTGTCCAATACAACAATTTAGAAAAAAGTGGTAGAAAAAATGTGTGTTCACTCTATGTGATGAAAAAATGATGATAGAAAATGATGAAATCCCTCCAAAAAAATATTATAAAAAAATGAAAAAAGGTGAAAAAGGATAAAATAGGATAAAAAAATAGTGTCAATTTCGAAATCCGAAGTGATGTTGGTGATGTCAGTGCAAATCAATCAATCAGTGGTTCAGTATTGATGCAATGTTTTGAAAAAATAAGATTATGCAAAAAGAAAAAATCCTGAAAAAAAGAAAACAAACAATACTCTAATATATGCAATCTGTACAATAGATATATCAGTATTATGCTTACTCAGATCTGTCGACGCGTTTCGGCCATATACCTCTGGCCTTTATCAAGACTGATAAACTGAGTAAGCTCACAGTATTTATAAGAGTTATGGCTGATGTTTTGGCGCCAAACACTAATAGGCCACGCCCCCTTCCTGTTTGGTAGCATTATGGGTATGGGC